>NW_009260335.1:465526-466528 GCF_000687185.1 Egretta garzetta
GCTCATAGAACGTACCCACCAGGTCCTAAAAGACTATCTGAACAAACAAAAAGAGGCAGAGACCGATGCACAGCAAAGATTATATCGATTACTTTTTACATTAAATTATCTGTGTTTGATGAGCGATCGTGAAGAACCACCCGTGGTCATACATCACCAAAACCTCAAATTCAATAGTGCAACAACCATTCCTCATTTTAGGGTGATGTATAGAGATCCAGCCACCGGGATCTGGGAGGGGCCTGTTCCTGTTATTTTTAATGGTTGAGGTTACATGTGTGTTTCCACAGATCGCGGTCCAGTGTGGGTGCCCAACTGAGCGGTGAAGCCTACGCTGGATTCGCAAGACCAAGCTAACAGCCAGAATGTTCACAACCCTGCTTCTAGGGATAATAATGCCAATAACAATGACCCTCCACAACATTAATTATAGGGAAAACATGTGGGTTACTTGGGCGAATCAGACAGGACAATCAGAGTTTTGTTTAGCCAGGCCTCAGAGACAGACCTCTTTCAAACCTATTTAATTGGTATTCCTTTTTTAGATCCTTCAGAGTTTGGTGCTTTTTCAACATATAGTTGTACCAACGACACGATCATTGCTAATTGCTCTGCTAAGCTAATTAAAGGATTAAATGTTACATTACCTTGGGACCCCTAAGAACTGCAACTATTGCAATAGGCAATCAGTCAGCTAGTTGGACACACACGTTTCGTGTTCAGCACCTCACAACAACGAACAAACCCATGCAAACAGTTTAATTGGGCAAATTGGACAAACATGACCAGTAATGGTAATTATATTTACCAAGGTAAAGCCTCTTTTTGTGGCACCTCTAACAAGCAACAAGGGTTAGGAGCGTACGGAGCTGAAGCAAAAGGAGGAAGTAGTATTTGGAACAACAGTTCTGCTAAGGCGTTCCCTGCCAATACGTTCCTCATTTGTGGGGACAGAGCTTGGCAAGGCATACCTGCAAATGTCATTGGTGGTCCTTGCTATTT
>NW_009260335.1:466540-483382 GCF_000687185.1 Egretta garzetta
AATGCCTTAAAGAATCTAGCACGTCTTGCCTGTTGGTCAGAGAAACAAAGTAATATAACGACGAAGATTTTAGGAGAACTATTACTAGATCAGAAAAGTCTACGGCATGCTCTGTTACAAAACCGTGCTGCGATTGACTTTCTACTATTGGCACAAGGCCATGGATGTGAAGATTTTGATGGCATGTGCTGTTTTAACCTAAGCGATCATAGTGAATCAATCTATCAGTCAATTGCCTTGATGAAGAAGAACTTAGAAAAAATACAAAAAGATATCAGTCCCTGGGACAAGTGGTTTGAACAATGGGGACTAACAGGATGGGTGAAAGATCTCTTTAAGGAAGGTTTACGCTTGTTAATGCTTTTGGCTGTAGGACTAATAATTATTATTACTATAGTAGGTATTGTAAAACATTTATTATCCAAACTAGTATCTACTGTTTTGCTTGCACAAAAAGAAAAAGGGGGAATTGTGGAGGAGTGGCTGAGTGAGAATGGGCACGACTTAGTCCTATTCGACAGCCCATGCTCTGCAGCAGAAGTGGGCGGAACTATGACCGGAAGAGATGGAGAAGCCCCTCTGCATGGATAGATGATCTGTCCCAATCACAGTAGAGATGGAGGCGTGTGTATAGCGGCATTCTACCAACCACAGTGTGACTCGTGTGTATGTTATTGTTTTCTGCCTATATATGCTTTTGCTAGCTGCGCAATAAACAAGAACGACCATACTCATATTGAGATTCCATAGTTACTCCGGGTCCGACTTCCCTTCCAACAACTATGTTTAATATTTTGTGTAGAATTTACTTCCTCAAAAAGTTTACAACCACAAGTGAAAGAAATTTAGACAATTTAAACCAATTTAAACTATGATAAAACCCATTTGTTTCTTGCATTGGTTCTGTTACCTAAACTAGTTTTGTCCAGTCTGTTTCAGCTGGATAATTTCAATGTGAATTTTACAGCTATTTTCAAGGAAGCAAAACTGTGCCTGTATTGTAAGAAATAATTTTTAGTAATTAAAACTGCCCCACTAAAATCAATGTTTGCCAAATATGACTCAAAATTTATTTTTTTAATGAAGAATTCACTAGTTTCTCCTGATCAGATGCCAGTTGATGCCATTCTCATTCTTTTTATTTAATCTACTGAATTTATAACTAATATTAAGATTAAGGTCAGACCAGCATTCTAAAGCATTCTAAAGCACTTCCCTATGAAATTTATGTTCCTAGAAACTTGTTTGTGGTTTGGAAGAAAGTATGCTCTTTCCACACATGAATCTAAATGCATTTCTCCTGTAATCATTTTGTTCATTTGTGCAAAATTATTTCCTATGACTCTGGTTAACTGTTCTTTAAGTGCCACCTCCCATTGAAATGATAGGTGCAATTTAATGTTACATTATAATTTTTTTCCCAGAGTTAAATTAGTGGAAAAATTACTTTACTGAGAAGTGGGCTTAGCTGAGTACCAAGGCACAGAAGAGGGGATGGAATACAGGCTGGTATAGAAAAATCTCACTTGGGGACTATAAACACTATGAACCATTTTATTGTTTTAGCTGTAATATCAAGGCAATCCTGCATGTTCTCCTGAGTCCTTTTGAAGGACAAGACTCACATAAACATGAGTGCCCCCTGGCTCTGGCTCATGGATGCTCTTATGAAGAAAGAACTAGTCACAAATGGTGGATTTAGTCTTAGGGGTAATACTGGACTACTCCTGTTGTGCAACATAGATATTGAAGAACTATCTATGTTACAACTAGTTGCCACCATCAGTGTGCTCAGAAAGATTTATTCTTGGTTTTAATTTACTCATTCTTCAATAAATAAAAGTTAGTAATAAATTGTTTTGATGAGCAATCTATGTGTTCCTTGAAATAAACCATATTTAGAAATGCATTTGAGCTGTTTCATTAACCGTTTCTATTAGACAGCGATCTTTTTTCTTCTTGCATAATAACAGCAAGCCATACAAACAAGACGACTGACTACAGAAATTTGTGGACATCTGGGCTGTCAGTGTTATGATCTCTTCTAGCGTTTTTTTACAATTCAGTAATTCAATTCAGTTCAGTTCTGAGTTCCAAAGTTTTTCAGTATGTTACTAGGTCGTGTAAGCTGAGTCTCTGTATATGAACTGTGTCCTAGTGTTTTGTGTAGGTACTGCTGCTAAGATCCTTTGTTACCTACTTGCCTAAAGCTTATACTCCACAGAGTGTCCAAGTCTGGATTTGGTGACACCAGTAGCTGGTGAATCCATATCTGACTGTTTGTTCTTACACTTAAACATTCTTGTTCTTAAGCATGTGCATCTTCTTAATACACTGTTGTGGGTTGACCGTGTTTCAGATAAGCAACCACACAAGTAAGTATCTCACTTACTTCCCTCCCACACTGGAAAGGAGAAAGAGGAAAGGAAGACCAAAAGCGAGAAAAATTGGGGGTCAAGATAAAACAAATAAGCAAATAATCAAACAACTATTTAATAAGTGAATGGCAAGTGGAAAAAGAAGGAATAAACCAAGATGAAACATGTGATGCTGAAATCAAACACTCATCACTTCCCTTGGGCAGACCTATGCCCAGCCAGTTCCCAAACAGGCCCAGTACATATACCTAAATGCACCCTACATTCTAAAACAGGCAACATCACCTCACTTGCTCAAGGAAATAAAAGATGTGACATCTTAATACAAAAATAAAATATATTAGCTGTACAATAGTTTTTAAATTCTCTTTATGAATTACTACAATAAAGTTCTTATTTTTCCTCTTCATTGTTGTAAATGCCTTTTTTGAAGGGTAGGATCAAGTCATATAACCATCTGATTATAACAAGGAGTTGAGGTAAATGCTTTGTAACTATAAACTGTGCATAGGAAAGGACAGTCATATCACATATCAGGTTCCTTCAAGCAATACTTTCTGGTGCTTGCCATTGATGCAGAGGTATATCTTTTGCAATTTTTTTTTAAGAGGATGTTTCAGAGTAATGTTCTTGTGATAAAATCAGAAACAGATTTTCCAGCACACATTATCCTTTTCAAACATTGTGAGCTAACCCATAATTAAACTTCAATTTTACACCAGATTTATAACAAAGTGATATTCTACACTATTTCTTTTGAGGGCAGGTCCAAAAGCAGGTTTCACTTTTATGCCTAGGTTGAAGAAAGTCAGTGAAAACACTACCCATCATATTTGAATGCATGAACTTGCTACTCCCAGCCCATAAAACCACAGTGGACATTGAGTAAATCCTTTCTGCTTTACTTTAAACAATAAAGTAGTTTTATAATAATATTTGCTTTTAACACCCCACCTTCATCAGGTTTTATTTTAATTGCTTCATTAAGATATTTCAAAGTCCATCTGAGAATCTCATCTGTTCACTCTTAAAACTTCTTTCAGAGAAAACTGATTCATTTCCCTTCTGATTTCCTGTCATGAGAGTGAACGATGTAAATGGGATGAAAAAATAATTGATTGCAAAGCTGCAAACTGGTGGGAATTTGTAGAGAACACAGGCTGGGAATATCTGAGGGACATGAAATAATAGTGACTGCAAGGGTCAACAGAGACAAGGAATAAAGGCAGGGTCCAATTTCCATTAGTGGGTTAATCTTCAGCATCTACTTTGCATTTATACAACTTCCAAATTTGGGAAGGAAGGACAAATTTCAGGGAACTGTAATCATCAGTAAAATAATAAATAATTTTCTGCTTAATTAAAAAAAAAGTAATGTTTAATTATCCAGATTTATTTACCTTTTTGAAAAACAACTTCTAATCATTAACTGCAGTAAATACTGAAGTTATTTATAATGTCTTCAAATACAGCCGATTTAGCTGATTTAATAAAATGACAAGCAAATAAAAAGTAGTCCTAAAGTACTGCAAAAGGTCTGCTTCTGAAAGACGGTTAAGGACTGTGTGCTTATAAAGCATTCAGAATCAACTATTACTATATATATAAGGGACTAGTAACTGGTAATCAGTGAACAGCTTAAAACAGTAGCTTTTACCCTGCCAGCCTGAAATGAATATTCTGAAATCCCAAACACTCATCTAAAACTTCATTTTGATTGGAAAACCTATTTACATTTTGAATGGTAGAACTGTAATGGTACTAGGAAAGAGTTTTAGTCAGAAGAAGACTAATTTCATTCTTGTTTGCAAATAAAATGATGTCATATAAATTTGATGTACCACATACGTGTTGAAATATGTGGGGTTATATCAGGGACTGCAAAAATATACATGGATTTAAGACAAATAGTAAGTTTTTTTCTGATTCTTTTCTGTCTTATTTATAAAATTGAAGCTTAAACTATTAAATCACCATGCCTTATTGTCTGATCCGTTTAGATGTATCTAATGTGCACATAAATAGTGTATATATATAATATGATTATAGAATTTATGTCTCATCTACATTTTTCTTGTTTTCCTTCCCATTAACTCCACAATAACTGATAATGTCAAACTGTTGCTCTTTTAAGGATTTTGTTGACTTTTTTAATTGAAGAAAAGCTTTTGCAAAAATTTGAGGTTTACTTTGTTCTCTGAGACTGGTTCTGCATGGATTTTGTTTAATCTGCTTAGCTGAGAAATTCCAGTCATAAGTTCTCCACTGAGAAAGTTCCACTTAAGAAATTTGCTATAGAAATAATTTTAACTCATCCACATGCTAAGACTAGTTTGTTTTAATAAATACAAAACTGTGATCCATTGTTCCTTATTCATCGTGCTGTAGCCTCTGGATAAACTTTCAGGGATTATTAATAAAACTGGTTTGCTATTTAGTCACCTAGCTCATGTATACAGTTACAAATGGACAATGTCATTTGTAGTTCTTTGTAGAGTCTCCTGAGTTCATGATCAGTTTTCTATTCTGAGATGAACATGACAATCATTTTTCCTGGCCGCAAACTAATTCAGATTGACCCAGTGAATTCAGTAAGAGTCTTTACACAAAATGCAGAAGTTCATAAGGAAAAGGAAAAAATGAAAAAATAATAATAATAAAAAAGACCAAAACCAAAAAAGCTTTCAATCTAAGATTCCAACCCTGGTTTTGTGTTTTATTAACTTATTCTTTTAAAGTTAAACAACCTGTGGGCATAGTAACCCTTCACTAAGCAGGCTGAGACAACCAGTTATGCTATTTCTTGTTTCTTCTTTCACTGACACTACAGGATTTTACTACTTGTGGTACTACAGCATGAAATAGACAGATTTGTTTATAGCCTGGTGATTAAATGGTTTTTTGGGAATCAAAGACTAGGCTTCTGTCTCCTTGTGCTTAGCATTGCATCTGATCTCGTACTGACAGGGAGACAGCTCAACTGTTACATGCATGGGGACAGGAACATTATTTCCACCTGACCATTTCAGCAGCTACTAAACATGACAAAAGTTAAATGTGTCCCACATGTGTCCATCCCTGTACAAGCACTAGGCATAAGGACCCCCTGCTTTGTGAGTTGTAGTGGTGGCAGGAATTATAATGGCTCCAAGGGACTTTATGAACTTGACTCAAAGAAGAAAGAGCAGAGCTTCAGACTCTTTAAAGTTTTCATAACAAAAATTTGGGTCTTGGTCATCTACATTATAAGTTCTGGAGTTTATGTCACATACTGTGCAATATAAGTGCCACCTGATTTTCAACTTCATGTGGTTTAGTCCTTACTCTCAAGGCAGAGTGGAAAAGTAAATTCTACACTATTCAATTTATCTTATGTTATTAAATTTCTATGTTAAATGGGATATAACCAACTGTATTAAGTCAAACAGATTCATTATCTTTTCATTTCCAGCTTTGGGAGTATTCCAACTGTAATTCTAATTTTACTAGTAAATTTGCTATATAATACACACTTGTCAATGTTTTTCTCTCCAAAGAATCAGACGTTTGCTGGTAAATATCCTTTCCCATCTAAAATTAGGAGCTCTAATTAGAGCATTTACATCTTTGATGAGAAAAGGTTTTTTTAACTAAGTGCTAATTATGATTAATTCATTCATTGATGCTGCTATCATTTATATTTCAATGCACCTGCTAAAATGGCAGTAAACATTCAAACATCTTTTTATTCATTTACTTTATTTAGCTGAATAAAAAAATATTTTTGTAATCAGTAATCATATTTCTTATTTATAGCATTCTTAATGAGAAATAATATGATAGTATTTTTTTTAGTACTGAGACAATCTGGAAAGCACCAAGAGATATAAATTTGCAAGTGCAGAAGAACAAATATTGTGAATATACATCAATTGCAGATAGGCTGCTGCCATCTTTTGGTTATGCAAATCATCAGTATGGAAATAGCAAAACCTTTCAAAAAGAAACCCCTAAACATCTTTTAAAAATTGATTTAAATGGATTAAAAGATGATTTTACCCCATTCTTTCATGCAGTACCATTTTACCACATGTGCAATATTATTTCCTTGGTAGAAAGACACGATGGCTCAGATACTCATCTATCCAACATATGCAACAAGACAGATATAAGTTGCGAGAAAGACTATTAAAAAAACCCCTCCTTGTTACTCTTTAGAGCCACATCAAAATTGCATACAATGAATCCAAACAGAGTTGAAAGGGGAATGCCAAATACATGCACACTTTTTCCTAAGCACCTTCACAAAAGCTAAGCTGGGGTTCACATGGCTTTTGGAGATGACGAAGGCTTCAGCCAATCCTACTTCTGCCAACCAGTGCAGGCAGGGCTCTGCAATCCTGAGACTTTGAATTATCCCAAAGGTCCCTGACATGGAAAACTGCAGACTTTTTCCAAACCCTTTAAGTGGATCCTGATTTTGGGGAGTGGGGGAACTTCTTAAAGTGCTTCTACTTTTCCCTGCAGTTCACAGACAGGAGAGAAAAGAAAAAGCCAGGAGCAAATGATTGACTACACTTCTCCCTTTCTACAGTGTGTCCAACAAGAAGCTAAAGAGGTGTTTGAAGAAGATGACGAGGGACAGGCAGCACTCTCCATTTAAAAATGGTAGCTGGGAACCTAGGTGGTTTTTCCTCCATGCCCGTGAGAAGGTCAGGAGCAGGGCCAACCTCAGGGTCACAGCCTCCTTCTCCCGAAGTAATGCAATACACCTAAGTGTCCCAACATGGAACTCTGAGCCTGAGGCACTGTCTAGTCCTCAAAACAACAAAAGAAAAGAAATAAAGTACGGGTGTTTTGGGGGTTGTTTGTTGGGCTGGTTGTTTGGGTTTTTTTCACTTGAATAAAAGCCCTGAGCTTGGTTTGCTGTGATTTTTACCTTCATACTATTCATTATTTTCAAATATTAGGGCAACTGCTGAGTATTCATAAAAGCAACCAAAACATCAGAAAATGTTTCATGAAGCTTAGCATGATTGGGTATGTGTTTAAATCACAAATAGAAGTGCATTATACAGTGAGAAAAAGTAAAAAGCTTTTCAAACCAGCACGTCACTATGCAAACCTATCTGAACTACTGAACAAATAATAAAGACATTTTTTGCCTTCATTATTTCAATGATTCATTGAACAAATGAATGATTCACTAGCTAAAAATCCTGAACGATTCACTCAGTTAAAATGGTTGACATTCGTAATAAATCTGCTTTATGCAGGGCACTTAATGGAGTTTATCATATCTTCATAGAAACTGTAACAGCAAAGGACCCTCTTACATCTCTCACCCTTCTTGATGTCCTTCTAAAAATTCACTTAATAAAAATGTTGGGAAGTCTGATGCAAAGAGATTTGTGCTTGGCAGCAGATTCCACCCCAAGACATCGTACTCCTGGGCAGGTCACAGCTTTCAAGCAAATGTGGATAGAGATTAAAAAAATTAAATTAAATTGAATAAATATTTTTTAAATAAAAGTAGTTTGGATAGTTCGTGACTTCATCATGTGACACAGAAGATAAAATGGTAATGATAAAAGATAAAATGCATACTGACCTGCAGCGAACAGAAGCAATGGCAGGTAAGGAACTAATGATTTGAGTGCATCACACACATTAGTGTGTGATAATCTCAAGGCACAGAATTAGGCTTTGGCCATGAACTTCTCCGACCAGAGCTGGGGCAAATTTAAATTCTTGCTTTTTGAAGACAAAATTATTTTTTTACTATGGGAAACTTTGAGAAATACCCATTAGTACAATTTGAAATCACTCACACCCCCCAAAAGAAAAATTGATTTTAAAAGCCATCTATTTTTCACCTCCTTTTCAATTTACTTTTCAGATCCTACAGTATGTAACAGAGTTCGTCATAAGCACCTAGAAAATAAATAATCACATTTTCTACAGAGCTGTTTGAAATTTGGCCCTAAAGGTGCTACAGCAGCCATCTTATCACAATAAAAGTTTTCTGAATTTGTATTTGTAGTAATATCTTGAAGGTCATAATGAAAATCAACATAATGAGGACTTAGAAAACAAATTCATGTCGGATAAATATTAGTCTTCGGAATGAATCCCTGGCCAGTAGATTTTCACCATAGAATGCTGGTCTGTATAGTGGAAACAAAAAAATGAATCTGTTCCTTTGCCAAAATATAGAAGTGGGTGGATGAAGGAACTTAATCATTCATAAAAGTCAGATAAGTTTCTGGTGCATTATTCAATTTATCAGGCAAAAAGTATTAATATATAAAATCCACTGGAATGATCAAAGTGTTTAAACAATGCATCACCTTCTTCCTTGCAGTAATTATAAAGTTTAATAAGAACCGAATTCCTGAAATATTGAAAATATGAAATTCTAATTCCACTTTCCTCAGTACATCTCATTTCTAGCATTATCACCCTGAAGATTATTGCTAGTTTTCCACTACATAAAGACAAGACAGTGAAAAATAACATTTGACAAAAGTTCAGAAGAGGTATATAATGTAAATCTCCAGAAAAAAAATTGAAAAAAGACTAATAGGATGTTCTCTGTTTTATACAGAATAAAACACCCAACACTAACAACAGATTTTACTAAAGTTTTCCAGTTCAAATAATGTAAAATCTTGTAACACATGGTATCAAAGTTTCTGGTATGGAAGATGCTAGACTAAGATAGAAAACACTCAAAGACGCAATAGAGGATTACAGTAGCAATAACAAATACAGAAGTTATTCCTGTATTACTGACCAGCACACATCTATATAAAAGCCCTTGAATTTCAAGAGCAAGGATTGAAGAAGAACACCAGGAGGGCAATTCTCTATCCTGCTCCTCTGGAGCAGGATTTTTGGTATTTAGCTTTCCATTTAAAGGAATTAAATTAGAAACTTACCTAACTTCCAGACAGCATTAAAACGTCACTAGTTGTGGAAATGCAGGTAGGCAGGAAACTTTCCTCCTCTAGTCAAAGAGTAGCAAATTAATGTCTCTTGAAGGCACCTGAAGTTGGAGGTGTAAGAAAAGAGCAAATTTCTTATAAAACTAATTGAGTTTAGAAAGTTTAACTTAGTGCACCTGAAAAATGTGAATTTGAAACATCAAGCCTCAGTACATGCACATAATATTCATTCGTTGGGCAGCAAGTTTTTCACATACCCATACAGAAGCACGTACACACACACAAACACACACGAAGATCCTTTTTCATCTTGAAATTAAGATTAAAAGTCACTGATTTTACCGTGCTAAGCTATTCGTAGTAGTGTGTTTTGAAAAACATGTTTTTTCCCATAGGTAGTTAAATAAATAAAACCTTTTTTAATGTAAACTAGAACAACGGCAAAGTCTCCATTTTATCTTAGCAGTAAGAAAAATCACAATGTCTCTTCTCCCAGTATTTTGCTTCAAGACATGGCAAGTAATGATTCTATTGATTCTGTTTCAGAGATATGTGATATTTAGTTTTTAAATTTAATTTACGTTTTTAAGATATTAAAATTATTTGCAAGGTCTTCCTGTTACTTTGAACATTTTTAAAAAATCTATTAACTGGTACTTTAGCATAGGTTTTAAACATGTTTCTTGAAATGCTTCAAGAAAGAATACTGATTCAGAGCTGCTGCATTCTGACATCCATTAATGATGATATTGTGATGGGCTGTAAGAATGGATGGATAAACATTCCTGCCATAACTGGCAGAGGTTCCAGAATATTAATACTTTTTTCCCCTTTTGTGAGAAAAATAAAAAAAAACCTTGCATTTTTCAGTCTCTTTTTTTCATCTTGAAAAAATAGAGGCAAGAAAGAGAGGAATAGTAGCCAGGCTTTTGAGGAGGTTAGGAAAAAATCAATTACTGCCTCTCACTGTGTAGAATCACTGTAGAGCAAAGTCAAATAAAAAGATATATCATAAAACATAGGACCAGGAAGAAATTTTAAAAAAAGTTCTCAATGCAAGGAGATGACATTTGTTTCCTCTGCCAACAGACACAAAACACACTATCAGACATAAAATAGGAAATCAAGAAGCCAAAATGAATGAGCAGAAACATTATGTACTCATTGAAAGATGACATAGGGTAACATGTAATATTCTAGTGCAAAATTTGCGCTTAAAAAAAAAAGAAATTTAAATACTTTATTTTTAAATAATTCTTATTTAAAATTGTCCAGTTATCTACACTATTCTGCACTAAAATACTTAAATTCACAGCCCCTTCAGCAGAATTTATCATCTGATTCCTATAAAGCAGCAGTATTATTAAAAGAAAGGTAATATTTTCTAAATTATAGATTCATAACTAGACCTTAGAAAGCTCAGGTAACACTTCAAAACTAAACCTGAACTAAATGGTCAGATATTTGCTTTACTACAGGGGTGTATGTAGGTCTTTGTCCGTGGTTTCAATATTGTTGACCCTTTAAGACTCCTGCAAGTATAAAACTATGCATTTTTTTTGTACCTCAGAAAAGCAATGGCTGGTTGTTTAAAGAAACCAATTTCACATTAAATTGTTTTAAAGGGTTCTTTTTCAGTGTGTTACTCTGCAGTTCTTCCTTGTTCAGTTAAACCTTTTATGTTTTTACATGCTACCAGTTCTACAGTTTTAAGCATCAGAGTATGTAAGGCTTTCATTAGGCTGTTTTAGTTAGATAATTGTGAGACACACCTGCATTTTATTTTCTGATTTCCAGCACTTGGAAAAAGAAGCTTGAAAATACAGCCTTAGTGTAGATTAGGCCCCAGAAAAAAGAAAAAAAAAAGACTATAAAAGGAGCTCAAATGTTTTGTTAGTGGTACTTTCTTTACAGATTGACTGACTGCAGTTTGATTTTTTCTTTGTTTTGTTTTTACAGTAGCTTCAAGCTTTTAAGCCTCACTCATTTTTCTTGGCTTAGGAAGGGTAAGTTCACTTGCTGAATTTTGAATTCTTGGTGTTGGGCCTGTAGATATTCCTCTTCTTATGTTTTTTTTTGTTTTACAAGTCTGGTTAAAATTGCACCAAAGTAAATGGAGAAACGGGACAAGCCTTCAATGCCATGACAACCTAAAGTTTGGCAACCTTCTCCAAATCCTGATCTTTCACAGAGCTCTGCAATTGCTTTTTAATAACTTTCTGTAGGCAGAACATGCAAAAAGTATGAAGCACGTCCAATATTTACAGTAGTACGTAACCACTGTAGCCTCAAAGATGTATCAGTACTGCTTGCATGTTACAGGCACCTTGGACATTGGTACTTATAAGCTTCCCTGTACTTTTGTCATCAGAGCTTTTCATGCATTTGCATTTTGTCTTCTACATTTCATCAGCCTCAGTCTCACTTTCCAACTTATTGCCATAGGCTACTAGACTGGAACAAAGCTCTGTGTGATACATAACAAAAGAAGAGAAAATCACATAAGGAAATTTGGTTATATCCCCTATGATATGTCTTAATCCTCCAAGCAGTGCAAGTTCTGGAACATTGACAAAGTTACTCAGAGGGACAGAATGAAAGAAGTGAGATGATACTGATATTTTCTCTGTTGTTAGCTAAGAGAACAAAGAGTCAATGGCAAAGGGACAATTGAAGGGATCCTTTCAAAAGAACACTTGTTGTCAACAATAGATATGACCTATCATTCAGAAAAACAGAAATACCAATAAAAAGCACTCCCCTCTCCAAAAGAAACTTTTCTGATTACTGCAGGAATTACAAGATGCCATCTTCTCTCATTTGGGCAAAGTTAGAATAGTGGTCCATGTTATCCTTTTGTTCTAGTCAAAACTCTGCATTTAACTGCAGAGACAGATAAAGAAATAAAAAATGTGAGAGAGCTAAGAGCGAGAAAACTAATAGTGCTTATTTTCTATACTATAGAGAGCTTTCCTACTCAGTCGCAAAATGAGCCACATAAAACTGTTATGCATTTTTTCAAGTCATTACAATGCATCTTAAAATTATACACATTAAAAAAACACTAACAAGAACAAAAAAAGGGCAAAGAGACAATGTACAAATATCAGTTTATATAACTGATTAATGTCAATTCAAGTTTAAAAGCAGCCATATATTCCAGAATGCAGAATAACTGCCAGACAGAGATATTTTAGGTGTGTGGTAACTGTGCTGATTGGAATATTCAGCGGACAGAGCAGGGTTTTTGCACAGGGCTAGCAGCATCAGGAAGAATGACTAACAAAATAATCTTATCATCTTTAGCCCACACTAAGTTATTTTATGCATATATATGGTAATGTGCATAGTGAAAAGACTGAAGAAGTGGCGAGCTTCCTGAAGGGAGGAAAGATCAACTAATCAATAAGTTTGTCGCAGCCTGATTGCAGAGTCACCCTGACAGACTCATTAAAAGCACTGATACCCAGATACTGTTGCCCAGAAGGATGGTAGCTTGAATATGAACCTTTGAAAATGGGATAAAAAGGCTGTGGAAATAAAAGTGGAAAGGATTATCCTGGAGAGGGTGGGGGGATGGGGACAGATCTGCTTGTCATGCTGATTAAATTCACAGTAATACATATGATTCCAAATCCATAAAAAAGACAATATAGCAAGAACACAAGAATGAATAATATAACATGCACAATAGACATCAAAGTTCATTGTTACTCCACTATAAACGAAATGCAGTGTGAAACCTTCATGCCGCACAGCATGTATTGTTTTGGAACCACTATCAAGGGCAGCAGATTCAAGTATCATTGCTTTAATGCATCACAAATTGTGTTACAACTTACAAGTAAAAATAGATTCTTTCTTTGCTTCCACTGTATCTCACAATAGACTAAGGAAAGCAGAACCAGAGAAAGTCTAACAGACATTAAGCATGTCCCAACAGTGCATTTCTAAGTTGATGTAGACTATATACATGTCTCACTGCCACCTGCTGCATAGATATCATGTTATTCCAGTGAATCTTAGTTTCCACTCATGTCCTAGTCACTATTTACAATCAAGGAAAGATGAAGAAAAATGTATTTAAGGGCTCCTTTTCTTCTCCTGTTTTGGATGATAGCATCAATAGATAATTCTTCATATGGTAGTTGAAAATACAAAGGAAATATAATTTCTGTTATTTTATGTTTCCTACTGAAAGACTCGATTATAATTACTAGAGGGTACCTATTAAGGACCTTTCAATGTTAACAACATTCATAATATTTTGAGTAAGACACACATTCATTTATACTGTGTTCAAACAAACTCTTTAACAGCCCTTGCAAATTGTGCTTCACTTGCATCTGTCCTGGTTTCAGCTAGGGTAGTGAATTTTCTTCCTAATAGCTGGCATAGTGCTGTGTTTTGGACTTAGGATGAGAATACAGTCTATGACACACTAATGTTTTAGTTGTTGCTGTGTAGTGCTTAATCTAATCAAGGCTTTTTTCAGCTTCCCATGCTCTGCCAGGTGCACAAGCAGCTGGGAAGGGGCATAGCCAGGACAGCTGACCCAAACTTGACCAAAGGGGTATTCCAGACCATGTGACATCATGCTCAGTGTATAAGCTTGGGGAAGAAGGAGGAAGGGGGAGAACGTGATGCCGTTTGTCTTCCCAAGTAACTGTTACATGTGATGGGGCCCTGCTTTCCGGGGAATGGCTGAACCCCTGCCTGCCGATGGGAACCAGTGAATGAATTCCTTGTTTTCCTTTGCTTGCGTGCACGGCTTTTGCTTTGCCCGTTAAACTGTCTTTATCTCAACCCATGAGTTTTCTCACTTTTACTTTTCTGATTCTCTCCCCTATCCTACTGTGGGGGGAGTGAGAGAGTGTCTGTATGGTGCTTAGTTGCTGGCTAGGGTTAAATCACAACAATATCAAATGTTCATCAGATAACACTGCAGTTCCAATGAAAATTAGTCTTACACTATATCCATCCATCTTCTGCAAACATTGCTTCACTTTAAGACATAGAAGGATATAAAAAAAGCCTTCAGTAAGTAAAAAAAAAAACCCCAACATTTTTGCATTGAAACTTTCCATCAAAACTTTTTAACTTTTAACTATTTAACTATTCTTTTTGTTTATTTAAAAAATATGCAGAGTTTAAAAAAAAAAATGAAATCACTTGCCACTGAAAAATTGCAAATATTTATAAACAAAATTCCTTTTAGACCCACTTTAATAATAAGGCTTTTATTCTGGTCAGAACTGTTCTGTAAATCCCAGCTGGAGCTATTTATGTTTTTATTAACCTCAAAAACCATTGAAAAAATGGTCCTTTTGAAAATGAGATTCAAGATATATCTAACCTTTGAAATAGACATGGTGAAGAGTCATTTAGTAATAGTCACTGATGGTACCGAATCAAAATCAGCACAGCTGTATCAGAGTGGTAATATATCCTCCTAAAAATTTTTATTGGCAGAAAAGCTGACTTTGTATCTGCACTGATTTTCTATTCTGAGCCAGTATCTCTAAACCATGTTGTACTTCAGGTGCTAGTCTAGACACCTCTACCACCAAACTCTTTTGAGTAATATAGATATAATCCAGGCAATTCCCAGCTAGGAACCTGAGAGAAAATTTTGTCAAGCAGCTTTACAAAAACTTTGTGGGATGCAGACACTAATCTGTATTACACTTTTTAGGCACAAAGAAGGGCAAATTTCCCTGAAAAGGGAGTATCAAAGACAGCAGCACCGCCTTCACACTCTAATGCTTGAAATTAATTATTTTTACTTGTTAAACCACATTGTTACAAGACTATGATAAATATAACCATCCTAGGGCTCAGATATAACCCATGTAAAAGACATGAAAAGTAATATGTGGATTAGAAGTACTCTGCAAAGAATAAATATTGTTAGGAATATACATCACCTCCATTTTGAAACCATTGGAAGTTAAATTCACATAACACAATAAACAAAGTCCTTGCAGCAAAGGAATATTTTCTAAGGCAGCTGTCCAAGGGAATGATTATTGCTTCCTTTCCAAAGGAAGGAAGGCTTACTAATAAGATATAGAAAATGTTCTAATAAAAATGCAAAAGGAAATTCAGACTTGTTTACCATTCCTGACAGAACTTCATCTTGGCTGCAGATTGCTTGCATCATCAAGAGCTAACCATGATGTAGTTGAAGCAGTCTGAAGAAAGAAATCTTACAAAAGGCAAGAAGGCTACATGGCTGAAGAAAATCAGAGACTCAGTAGAGAGGACTGAAGAAGTAAAATATTTTAAGTGGTGGTAAATTAATATTTAATTGTGTGCATAATATGTTGCTATATTAAAAATAAATTATATAACAGAATTATTATTCTATGAGATTAATAAAACTCTGTGCATCTTAGTAATGGCTGATGAACACTTGACTTAATTAATTTTTATTTTATTAAGGAATTCAGTTAATTTTATGCTTATTTTTCCTCTATATACATCTATGGCACTCCTATTCTCAGTGAAACAAAACCTGAGCAAGTTTGACCATAAACTGAAGCACTATAAATTGTCAATTGCTAGAAACTTTTTAATTCTCTATAAGAAGTTAATTAAAATGTCTCATCCTGTCCTACACAAAACTATTGCCATAAATACTAAGCCCCATTTGCTTCTTTGTGTACTGATACTCACTCATATACCTACATACAGCTTATTTTCAAACAG
Organism: Egretta garzetta; assembly: GCF_000687185.1. Taxonomy (NCBI): domain Eukaryota; kingdom Metazoa; phylum Chordata; class Aves; order Pelecaniformes; family Ardeidae; genus Egretta; species Egretta garzetta. The sequence continues at coordinate 482,556 of NW_009260335.1, forward strand.
TTCATACTGCAAGTGAAACAGTACGGTACTAGTGTTTTAATACCATTTTCTAAGCTAAAGTCCTTAAGGTCATTAAGTCAAACTGACTTCTTGTTGTAAAGATTGATATTATACCAAGATTTCACAGAACATCTTTATCGGACTATTTATATCAAAATTAATCACATGAAAATATTTTGTCTTTAACAGAATACTGCTACCAAAGAATAACATCTATTTTTTAATGTTGAGCAATGATGGGAGTAGGAAGAAGGAACAAATATGCATTGACAACAACTGAGTGTCCACAAATGGAAGTGAAGACCTCTGGATTTGTATGCATGAAATGGGGAGAAGACAGAAAAGCCTCCAGATGGAGGCAATCACAGGCAATGGCAAAAAGCATGAGAGCTGAGCTAGGGAGCTCTTAAGCAGCTAAGTGCAATTTTACCAGCTGTTCTTTCACACCTGAGCAAGCCACTCATGACCAAAGGATGGGAAGTGTTCTTATACAGTCCTGATGATCATTCAAACTGATCTGTGTAATGATGGCCTAAGTGATCATTTGTCCTTTTATGGTAAAGCTCTGATGTAACGGAAAATCTTTAACTGGGTGAAGAATAATTGCATTCACTGAGATGGAGGAGGAAGTCTGTGCCCAAATGGAAGTTAAGAAGACACCTCCCAGAAAAAATATATCTTTTCTGTTATTAAATTATTATTAAATTATTAAATTAAATTATTATTAAATGCATGTGAGTGGTTTTTTTGTTGGTTTATTCATTTGTTTGTTTTGCCTATATTGTGGTAGCCTCAGCTAACAGCCAAACTCTCACCCAGCCACTCAC
>NW_009260335.1:483400-492650 GCF_000687185.1 Egretta garzetta
ACACGGAACAGGGGGTGAAATAGGAAAAACCAGAATGAGAACACTCATGTGTCAAGATAAAGAGAGGAAGATTACTTGGAAATTACTGTTAGAGGCAAAACAGACTGAACGTGGGGAAAAATATTTCTTGTCAGTTAAAATAGATCTGGGTACCAGAAAACAAAAAGACAAACATTAAATCCTTTCCTCTCTCCTTTCCCAGTCTTATCGTCATTCTGTAACTCCAAACACCACTACCTTCCCACCTTTTTGACAGTACTTTCTTCACAATTTTCCTCTTCTCTAGCGTGGGCTCTCCATAGTCTGCAGTTCTTTCAGGACTATCCATCTGCAGCAGCGTGGGTCTTCCATAGGCTGCAGTGTGGAGATCTATCCCACCATGGAGCACCTCCTCCTCTTCCTGCTCCTGCTCTGACCTTGGTGTTCCCTCTGCTCTTTCTAACTCTTTTTGTTCCTTCATCTTTGTTCCATATAGGGCTTTCTGTTTTCATAGAAGCACCAACAGCTTTGCTGATGGGCTCAGTCTTGGCTTCAGGGAACAAGATGTGTCCAGCACAGGGCAGCCCCTAGCTTCTTCCCACATGAAGGCTACCCCTGCAGGCCACCTGGACTACTAACAAATTGCCATGGACACCCAGAATAGATACAGTCAATCATTTTTACTGGAATGTTGCAAATTATTATTTCCCTAGAAGTGTCAATGTCATAAAAACTGTCTGCAATTATAGCAGCTAACATAACGCCCTCAGCAAGTCAGAGCTAAGAAACTAGTGTCTGAAACTTCAGTAAGATAGAAGCACAAATATTTCTCAATAAAGGCTAAGGAGAAATATAAATTAGTTTTACATCTGAATTTCTGCAACTGAAATAAAGCTGCTTTCATGTTATATAAATGTGTATTGAGATGCTAAAGATTCTGCCATTGATGGTCTTAAACAGTAAGTTTGCATGAAGTTTTAATAATTTGTTTTATAGAAAATACCTACAAGATTCTTAAAAGTAGGTTGAACATCTATCTGTTCAACAGCTGAACCTGATATTACAGTAAGTGAACTACCTGGTACTTACCCTGCAAGGGATAAGACATTTATACAGTGAAAATAAATAACATATTTATACAGTGACAATGGAAAACAGTGGTGAAAAAATTTTGGTGACTGATATACTGTGCAAATCTACAGTAGAATTGCTTATAGAGAAAGGTCCTAGTTTCTCCAAGATTTCAGTTTGGAGTTAGAGCTGTGCTAGAAGATACCTGAGATCCCATCTCGCATAGGCAGGATTACATAGTAGTAGCCTTTAGCTGACACTGACATATTAAGGATCAGCAGCCCTAACATCTTGGGGTTTTGATTCCAGTGCAATATTTAATTTATTTAATTAAACCATTGCCTTCTGCTTTGTGGTTAAAGTGTAGCACAGAGTGAATGTACGGTAGGACAACAGGAGACTAAAGAATTGATTCTGGAGTTAGAAATCTCCTTCAGTGCTGAATTGCTGAAATAATACTGAAAACATATAACTAGTGTTTTGGTTCACAGCTGGGACCAATAAAAGCCTGTGAAGAATTTCTGTAAATTATACTATACTGTGGGGGGCCAAGGAAATGTTGTTTCTCATTTAAAATAAATAGTCCCCCCTACTAACTTATTGCTAATCATGCAAATAACAAAGGGATTAAGTAGGCTGTTTCCATACATATGACTGTTTCTTTTATGAAATGTAGTTCACCAGAAATTCAGAGCTAATTGTTTTAGAGGAATTTATGTTTGTAAATTTTTTCAATATTGTAAGAAAATCCAAGGATTTTATTTTATGCAATTCCATTTCTCATTGTAGCATTTAAAAATTACAACATTGAGTGCTCAAAGTGTGTTCAGTCTGCATTGCAAAGCAATGGGGTTTGCCTATAAATGAAGACAAAGTGTTTTGTCAGATCCACAGATAATAGCACACATGCCAATGACATTGTTCATGGAATAGAAGCAACATCACAATTTTCTGCAAAACCAGATGGCTTAGTCTTCTACTTTGAAATGTGTATGACTAGATCTAGATTCAGAATATTTGTTTAAATATAATAATCTGCACACAAAATTGAGAAAGAGCATTTTAGAGTTCAAAATTTTTTTAAGAAAAGTGTGTTTCGTTGTTGTTGTTTTTTCCATCACATATGAATGAAATAATTCAAATTAGATGTGTTCTAAAACTGTACAGAGAGCAATTTTTTTTTGTAGGTTTCATCCTAATACTTAGAGTCGTGGTTTAACCCGGCTGGCAACTAAGCACCACACAGCTGCTCGCTCACTCCCCCCCTCCTTCTGTGGGATGGGGGAGAGAATCGGAGAAAAGGAAAAAAAAAGTAAGACCCGTGGGTTGAGATAGAGACAGTTTAATAAGAGAGAAGAATAACAATAGTGATAATAATAATTATGGTAAAAGAATATACAGAAAATATATATAAAACAAATGATGCACAATGCAATTGCTCACCACCCGCTGACCGATGCCCAGTCTGTCCCGAGCAGCGATCACTCTCCCTCGAGCCGTGATCACACCGCCCGAGCTGCGACCACTCTGCCCGTGACTGACCGACCGAATAACCCCCCCCTGAGCATGACATTATATGGTATGGAATAGCCCTGTGGTCAGTTTATGTTAGCTGTCCTAGCTGTGCTGTACTCCCAGCTTGTTATGCACCTGGCTGAGCAGGAGAAGCTCAAAAAGTCCTTGAGTAGTCTGAGCACTACTTGGCAACAACTACAGACATCAGTGTGTTATCAACATTCTTGTAGTACTAAATCCAAAACACAGCACTATGCTAGCTACTATGAAGAAAATTAACTCTACCCCAGCCGAAACCAGGACACTTAGAAGCTAACCACCTTTCTTAGAAACTCATGATTTCCCCTGCCAGTGAATGACATCTGAAAATATGTTCATTTAATTCCATCTGCTTATCCAACCACAAAAATACAGAGAAAATACAGAATGCAAAAAAATTCCTCTGTTCTTTTTTACATTTGATAATCCTATTTTTATTCTCTGCTTTAATGCTGTTCAGAATTGAAGGTGCCTGAACCACCATATGGCTCTTTCCTTCCCTTTCTATTATATACTAATTTCTCCAGAAAAACAAGGAGAAATCTCAGGTTCTGGGTTTTTCGTAGACTAAACATTTGTTATTAGGGTAATTATGGCATGTATTGGATGGGATCAAGAGTGTATTGTTCAACTCATTCAATAATGGTGATACTTACTATTAAAATGATTCCTTACTACTCAAACCTATTCAATTAAGTCACAGATCCCCAGCACAACATCTCAAAGCTTTAAACAGTATATACAATCTTTAGAAGTGGGCACTAAAAATACTTTACTACTATTTCAGCAATTTTATTGATATGATGCCTGGGCCTATGGATGAAAGCAAGTTACGAATAGCATATATATGGTTCTGTAACTTCTCATTTTAAAGCGATCCTTGTGCAAAGCTTCAACTAAGCTGCAGTGATTTCTAATTATACGAAGCTGAGCTGTGGGTATTGTGATGCTTCACTAGCCACTTCATTCAAAGCTAACTGATACAAGGATGAGTTGTATCAGAAAAGCAGTAGACCTCTTTAAAAATAATTGGCTGCTTTGAGGAACACTCAAACAGTTCAAGCTGTCATGCTTCACCATGAAGCATGTACCAGCCATACATCATGTAACTAGAGCAACAGGATAAGAATACACTGGTGTAAGTATTTACAAATATTTTCTCCTAGCTCCATGCTTCATTTCTGCTTCTCCATTGCTCCCTGCATCACAGCTATACAATTATGCATCTTGCTCTACAATATAGAAAATTAAAATCCAGGCAAACTGCAGCATTTTTGTGCCATACAGTTTCTCAGTTGGACCTTACCCTGATCCTGTTGACTGTGCAGATGAGTAAATAATTCTTGGCAGCATGATACAAGTATGGGGACAAGTACTCCCTTAACTGGCTTAAGTGCAATAGTCGCTTAATATATGACTGTGACATTATGTAAATCTACATATTAAACAAAAGGTTTTAACAGGCTCTTTGCAGTGTCAGACAGGTCTTTTTTCCCTGATAACTTACTTTATTTCATACCCTCTAAGCTGTACCACTTAATTCAAACTGTTCTTTCACATGTGCATTACTTTTCACTTATAAGAGACTAATATATGCCTGGCAGCCTTAAATAAAAATGAAATAAAGTAGTTTAGGAACAGAAAATATTAAAAACTAGGAGTTTGATTTGGCAATGCTAAAACAAATAAGACACAAAATATGGCATCTTAAAAATCTGTTTTGAATAGGGCATACAGCTTAACAGCAGAATTCATGCTTACTCATATAAACTTAGACAGTTACGTTTTGAATCCAACTCCAGTCAGTAGAGGCTTGAATTAGAAGGAGGTAATTACATCAAAAATTGTAAACAAAGAAAAATTCCATTAGTAACTTAAACTAGAAAGATATCTACACAATATCTGGTATAGGGTATTGGATAGCTTTGTTAACTCTTTGAAGGGATATTATCCTATTCCTTTATATGATAGTGTTAAATGTATCTTAGGAGGGTTTATGGTTTGATTTTGGGGAGGATGGGGGTTGTTATTTTCTGGGGTTTTTTAAGCAACATAAAGTATTTTCTGAACAAAAAAGCAAGAGATGTGAAAAGAAACTATGAAGAATACCGGTAGAAAATGCAGAGAACTGATAAGCTAGAGAAGACACATAAAAGGAGCAATATACAGAAAACAATAGAAGAAAGGGAAAAGGGGGCAAAGGCAAAGGCAGGGGCAAGAAAAAAGGTAAAAAGTGGCAAAGTCTAACAGACAACTCATAATGACAGGCAGGAATGTGATGGGGCTATGAAATATTAAAGGAAGATAATGTCAGGCAGTTTGTTCATAAATCGCTGATTTTTTTTATCCTGTTCTTCCTCTATAAGCTTCTTACAGAATGAATCATATTGCTTATATTTCCGGTCCTCAACAGGAACAAAAACCCCATAGAGCTGAATGGAGACACAAGAGTCTTTTGGAGTCTACTGAAATGATGCAATTTGTCCAGAGGTTACACAGGTCCAACATCCTCCCTCACTTGCCTCATACCCCAGGTTCTAGCCTATCTAACAGCCAGATTCAGTTATGCAGCCTGAAATTCACAGGGCCAGAGCTGAGCTTTTATTCTTAGGGTGCTCATTTTAACAATGATGCAGAAGTACTCCTTGTATATGTACTGGTTCTATGCTGAGGGAACAAGGAGGAAAAAAAAAAGAGATATTAAGATATCTTATAAACAATGAGAAAGACAAGAAAGAAAAGAATAAGGGTGAGAAAATGGAATGGTTTATAACTCTCTGCGTTCCCTCTCCTTTTTGTGTCTCAGAATAAGGATAAATTAGTAGATAAGAATCTATTAAAAGAAAAAACAGATTAGAAGAGATACGAGAAGGGAAGAAATGAAGAAAAAATTGCAACAAATTAAATACAACTGTAAGAAAAAAAGGAACCATAAATAATAAAATAATTGAATGAGATATTAAAATATAAAATTAAAACTTGATCAGATTTACCTTTTGCAGCATGCCTTCAGGGAGCTCTCAAGCAAATCTTTGGATAACTTATGTCCAATCTTTTCCAACTTCCTAACTGTGATTAAACACTGTGGCACTTAGGACATTGCTAACTCTTTTTCTTGTTTTTTCTGGGCTTTCTGTGTGTTTTTAATACAAGGCTTTGGATGATAAGAAAAAAAGGGTTTTGTATAAAAACTAAAAATTTAAAGTTGAAATTAATACTAGAAAAAACAAAGATTATAATTTAAAAAGAAATCTGGTGAAATCATAGCATACAATTATGAATCTGAAAAAAATACTTCTTTTACAAAGGAAAGTTCAGCATAATTAGCAGAGCAGGTAACACGTGGTTATAGTTCAAATTTCATACCTTTAATACACAAGATTCTTAAAAGAAGATATTGGAAAGCTGATCTGATAAAAAACAGTAGATTTATTTCACACCCAAAATACTTCTCAAGTTTTTAAACATTTGGTTTGAACTGATTACAGCAATTCTAATTGAGATATGAATACCACATCTATCCTGCAGTTATTACTCTTTCAATAAATATTCCAACAAGCACTAGAAAGTAAAACTAAAATCACAGGGCCAAAATGATAGTTAATAACTTGAGATATAACTTTTACTAGCACATCTTCAGTGAGCTTTTGGATTTCACATCCACTTTTATATTAGAACATTCATTTCATAATCTTAAAGAATGTTTTTGCATCTGAAAGCACGATAAAAACTAACAGACCTTAGTCTGGACTCAGTAAGTCATTTTAATTTTCTCTATACTAAAAATTGCAGTCACTATAAATTTCTGTAGCCTGGTGTTTCATTACACACAAGTGAAAATACCAATTCTGTATCAATTGTACTTTTGATATTCGATGACTGTTATGAGATTTGTGAAGTAGAAAAGAAAGTACATGTATATCATTCAAGGTAGACAGTATTAAACAATGTCTAAATAATAATTTATAAATACTAATGTGTTACACTTCACTGTTATTTCCCACTTTATTCTTCTTTAAACACTTCACTAAATTTTATTATTTTCTGATTTCAATAGATATCAGTAGAAGTCTCCCTGAAGTATATAATTCCATATCTATAAAGAAGACTTATTGTCCAAATCTACTTTTATGCATACTTAAAAATTCCCAGGAATAAATTGCCAGCCTAACTGATGAATATCTTGTTGAATATACACTACTTTGTCAATATACACATATATCCTTGTGAATCCTTCAATCAAAAGTTAACATATAAATGTATGAAAAGCCTATTTCTAAAAATTGTTGATCACCTGGGTCTTCTTATTGATTTCACTAAGAATTATTTGGTTCATTATTTTTCTAAAAGAAACAGGATGACAAATATTAATTTTAGAAAAGACTATTCCTTTTAAAAAGTGATTAATGGCAGTTGCATAGTCATTAAAATTGATGATGGAAAACTGATGAGGTCAAGATACCCTCTGGAAATGGATGCCACATCCATTTCTACACCTTAAATTTTAATACATTTTCCCAGCTCTACTATTTTTCTCACTCTTAGAATCACTAACTCACCGTGAAGTCCATAAAATTTGTTTTATTTATGCTGATTATCATTTTTGTATTTAATTTTGAAGTTATGGATTTCTTCTTTCTTACATATGTGTCTTACTGAAAAGCCCCATACATAGATATCTACAGAGGTATTATTCTATTTGGGAAAACACCTTACTTCTTATGTGTTCACAGAATGACTTGAGTCAATTTGTTCTTGAGAGAGAAGTAGTTACTGGGCAATAGATTTGTCCATTACAAATAGATGTAAAGGCTGATGATGTTTCCCTAAATTTACTTGACCTTACCAGTCAGTTCTGAATATTCAAATCTTGAACAAGTGTTGTGGGTTAACCTGGCAGGCAGCTCAACACCACACAGCTGCTTGCTCACTCCCCCCACCCTGCTAAGTGGGATGAAGGAGAGAAGCAGAAAAAAGTGAAACCTATGGGTTGAGTTAAAGACTGTTAAGTAAAACGACAGAGGAGAAGAATAACAATAATGATACTAATAATGCTACGGCAGGAGAATATATAGAATATACAAAACAAGTGATGCACAATGCAATTGTTCACCACCCACTGACTGATGCCCAGCCTGTCCCCAACAGCGATCGCTCTCACCCCTGGCCAGCTCCCCCCAAGCAAGACATCATAAGGTCTGGAATAGCCCTTGGGCCAGTTGGGGTCAGCTGTCCTGGCTGTGATCCCTCCCAGCATCTTGTGCATTTGACAGAGCATGGGAAGCTGAAAAAGGCTTTGACGGGTGTCAGCACTGCTTAGCAACAACTAAAAGATTGTGGTGTTATCAACATTCTTCTCATACAAAACGCAGCACTATGCAAGCCACTATGAACAAAATTAACTCTATCCCAGCCAAAACCAGGACAACAATATAGGTCAATGTTTTTACTTCAGATGTTCAAAATTTCTTAAAACTCTGACTGCCACAAGTGATCACCTCAAAAATAAAACACAGAAAATTATTTAACATAAAAAGATCACTAAAATAACAGAATAGTAATGCCTTACTCTTTTTTACCAGGTTTTTAGAATGTAGTCCAAGTAAATACATATATATTTGAAGCTCCAATCCTCATAGTAGAATTGCAGCATGCTCCTTTAGACAAACATTTCGGCGAAGACACCGAGGCGAAGGGCTCCGGAGCGGAGGATCGCGTCGGGGGACCCTTTCCTAAAAGCGGCAGAACCGCGAGGGCAAAAGCGCAGGGAGGGAGAGGGCACTCCAGCCCCGCCCCCCCCACCTCAGAGCCAGCTCCTAACGAGCGGGCAGCTCTGACGCAGCGTGGGCGGAGTCAGGGGTGACGGCGGCCTGACCCTCCTCACGTATAAAAGCAGCCCCCAGGGAGCGCGAGCGACCTGGAGCGCGGCGAACAGGATGGGCAAACAGGGCGTGGCGCGTCAGAAGGGCGTGGCGCGGCAGTTTGCGCAGGCAGTTCGCGCGGGCAGGGCGAGGGCCCTCTCCTAGCTCCCAGGCTCAGGAAACTCAACTACTAAGAGGAAGCTCAGCCATGGCACCCCCCCGTCAGAAGGCTAGATCCAATCTGTTGGTCAGAAAGGACGCCTCAACGCAGACTGAGGACCTTGGAAAGCACGCAGCGGTCCAGGTCTCTGGCTGCAGGGAGTGCCACCAGTTGGCGCTGGAAGCGAGCAACAGCACAGGTGACACCTGCATAAGATGTGAGCAGGTAGACTACCTACTCCGCCTGGTGGCGGAGCTAAAGGAAGATGTAGACAGGCTAAGGACAATCAGGGAAGCAGAGCAGGAAATAGACTGGTGGAGCCGCACCCTGTCATCCCAGAAATCTGTGCAGGAGCAGACACCAAAAAAGGCCCCAGATCAAAGGGAACTAGTATCCCCCACTCATCAGGACGAAGGAAGGGTCTCAACAGAGAGTAGGGAATGGAAACTGGTGTGTAGTCGGGGCAGGAGAAGAACCCCTTCTGTGCCCACTGCTTCCCCCCAGGTGCCTCTGTGTAACAGGTTTGAGGCTCTAGAGGTGGAAGAGAAGACGATAGGTGGGGTAGGTGTTGACCTATCCACATTGGAGGAGGCACAAAGGTCCGCAAGACACCCCCGCCGGACTA
>NW_009260335.1:495540-505645 GCF_000687185.1 Egretta garzetta
TGGCCAGCAGGTCGAGGGAGGTGATTCTGCCCCTCTACTCAGCTCTGGTGAGACCTCACCTGGAGTACTGCGTCCAGCTCTGGAGCCCTCAGCACAAGAAGGACATGGAACTGTTGGAACGGGTCCAGAGGAGGGCTACAAAAATGATCCGAGGGCTGGAGCACCTCTCCTATGAGGACAGGCTGAGAGAGTTGGGCTTGTTCAGTCTGGAGAAAAGGAGGCTACGGGGAGACCTGATTGCGGCCTTCCAGTACCTAAAGGGGGCCTATAGGAAAGATGGGGAACGTCTTTTTAGTAGGGCCAGCTGTGTTAGGACAAGGGGAAATGGTTTTAAACTAGAACAGGGTAGGTTCAGGCTAGAGGTAAGGAAGAAATTTTTTACAATGAGGGTGGTAAAACACTGGAACAGGTTGCCCAGAGAGGTAGTGGAGGCCCCATCCCTGGAAACATTCAAGGCCAGGTTGGATGGGGCTCTGAGCAATCTGATCTAGTTAGCAGTGTCCCTGCTCACTGCAGGGGGGTTGGACTAGATGACCACTAGTGGTCCCTTCCAACCCTAAACATTCTATGATTCTATGATTCTATGATTCTATAAAGCTAACTTCTGTTTCCCCCAACTTGCAGTTAAACTTCAGATGACATGAAAATTAAGAAAAATCTCATTTTTTTGAAAAATGGCTTTCAGTTTACAATATATTATGTTGGAGGGAAATAGACAGCCTGTTTATAATAGTAATAACAGCCAAAACATTTGGAAAATATAGATTGCCTCTATCAGAATCCTCTTCAGGTATTTAATCAGGCATTACTACCCTTTTGAATTATTTGGCTTGTGAGTTAAAGGCATCATTACTCTGAAAGAATAAAAGTTCTATATAGTTATGAAATATAGATCAAGAAAAATTCTGAGACCAATTAATCTTGGAAGACCCTAACACAGCAATCAGCCTCTATTCAGTCAAAGCACTTCTGTTTAGGAAGAAAGTTAAACATATATTGTAAGTCACAGAAGCATTTAGCATGCAATTAAATGAAGGGAGGTCTGTTGCACTGGAAAACAAACAGACTGGGAGACAAGAACAAAATAGCAACTGATTCCAAAAAGACAGTGGGAATTATCAAATCGGGAATCAAAGTCTGAGAGAAAGAATATACAGATAATTGTGAAAAATGGGGAAAGTGCACATACAGAGGAAACACAGGGAAGACTGATTTACACCAGCATGGAAAAGTAATTGACTAGGTCCTCTGTCAACCAAAATCGACATGCCTGTCACCAGACCAGACTCAGAGAACTAAGCAGATGTCTTCAAGGGTCAACTACACATTGCTTAAATTCAGCATGGGAGAGCATGAAGTGATGGTTTTAGAAAAATTAATGCTCTGAGACTGTCTCCTTTAGATAGGAAGATAGATAGATTCTTACGTGGAAGAGCAAATGCTAGACATTTTGAACTGGTTAGGAATTCTGTTCTGAGTAACACAGATATCTTGTATAATAACAGTTATATGGTAGACAAGGATACTGACTCCTTGGATACTATTCTGATTTTGGTTATTATATGATACTTATTATTGGCTATCATTTTCAGACACAAACTGTACTTTTAAAATTCTACCTTTCATATTGAAGCTCCATCAAACAGTAACATTTTGGCATAATATAAGGTACTACAATATCAGATTATGTAACCTTAAAATAGGGTACAAAGTATTTCACTGAACCCTATATGGGAATTACTTGAATAAATACCACCACTGTTTGTTTATGAACTTTCTGAAGTATTAAAAAGAGAAGGCATAAAAATTAGTTTTGCAGAGTTCTGCAGAGTATAATTATTCCAGTACACAATTCCTCCCTGAAATAAGGCAAAAGCAGTGAGACAACTCAACACAGATATAAAAAAATGTAAAAAAAATTGAAAAATATAATGAAGAAGCTAATACATCACGACATTATTTACTACTTGCCACACATTTTTTCTATTATTTAACCACATTTTTGTTCAGAGATGTATGCCAATGAAGGAAGTTTCATAAAAAATAAGGGATACACTAAATTATCAGGACAATGAATCAGAAGGGGAAATTATGAATGTTTAATTGCTTATAAAGATGAAACAACCAAGGCAGATATGTGATTCCAAGTGCTTGTCCATACGTGAATTAAATTTGTGACATATTCTGCCCTGAGTTATCCACAGGGACAGGAAATCCTCAGGGTGGTTAGACATTACGTTCAGCTGCGGCTATTTTTTGAGCTTTGCCTAGGAAACTTTATTTTCAGAAAAGAGTTAAACAGAGACAGAAATAGTTGCTGTGGGAAGTGCTGCCTATCTTCAGTACAGGGTAAAATGTTAGTCAGAAACATAAAAAGGCAATAATACAAGCCATGATTGTACTAAATGGTCTCTCACTGCTACACACTATGGCTGTGTACAGCTGAGGAGTAAAAATCTTTGACCAGATGAAAACATTTTGCTGTTAACTCAACTGAAGTCAAAGCTTATGTAAGTTTACTGTACAACTCTGTATAAATCAAGTCAAGAAACACCAACAATAACGCTTAAATTACATTATTAAAGGCATTAAAAAAACCCAAAGAGACTGTCAAAGCAAAAAGTTTGTGGAAGATTTGATCTGAAAGAATTATTTCTAAATTATAAATGTATCTACATAAGTTTGGGATCAATCACTGACAAATAGCAAGAAGCTTAAAAATTAAACATATTCTTCTTAATGAATAATTTACAGTAACTCTTTTACCTTTTAAATTTTGCAGACAATTATACTATTCTGCAACTTTTACTTTGTTCTATATTCTGTATTGTTCTTACATATTCCTTGTTCTGTAACATCATAAAATGTCCATTGGGAAATAAGCCTTTTTTTTACTTTGTGTTTTTTAGTGTACCTTGATATTCATGACACACTTTTTTAGCAACTGTGTGAGATGATGTAAATTTTAAAAGACTCCTTCAAAATAGGGTCTATCTCTTTGCCAAGAGTTCATTGCAAGCTCAGGAGTAATTCTCTATGAAGTTAGAGCATACTGCAAGCCCAGGGCCTATCATCAAATACTATTTAAATATCTCATTTTGAGATATTTAAATGCATATATTGACAGGCAGAGCACCACAATGTGCATAACATGATTATCATAATTTTAAATCAATCTCTTATCTGTTGTCTCTTTGGCTACTAATTATTAAAACAATAATTAGATCTGCTGGGGGTTTCCTAATTAAACACCTTTCTGTCAGAAAATGCCGATTAATTGAAACCAAAAGCTTTTGCAAGAAAGTAGAATTTTTCACCACATCAACATTGGGAAAGAAATCTCAAATGTCAAGCTGCTATCTTGCAGATCACATACTTACTATGCTGGGATAACTGTTTGTAGCTCAAGTACTGAAAGTCTAACATTAAAAAGATTGACGAAAAGATACAACCATGAGACATAAGTATGTGGACTTCTTTTTGTCTTTTTCAAGCTTAGCAGCAACCTTGGAACAGCTTATGCTTCATCACATTTTAGGCAGAATCGGTAAACAAGATCGGCAATTAAAGAGCAAAACAAGCAGTCTTTTGATTGTCTTGAACTGCAGCAAGAGTTTGTGTGAAAGGAAACTACTAAAAGCCCAATAATCCAAATAGAGAAACATCATTTTACCAAAAGAAACATTGGTCAATAGGGAAGTCTTTTGGTACTTACAATATTAGTTCCACAGATCACAGTGATGTTCTGTTAAATAAACCTTTGCCTTGACAGGGCATCCCATCTCTCTTGAAACTGAAATGCTTCTGCCAGTAAACGAGCAAGGCAGGGAAGGAAGTGTGTCCTATGCCAGCAGCTTCAAGTACCTGATGGTTAAAAAAGTCCCCTGAGAGAATTCCTTGGTTTTCCATTCTCTTCCAGCTTCATAACACAGGAAGGAGATGCGCAATTAATCTCCCCAATTGATTAATTAATCAATTATTTCCACAGAGTGCAACACCTCCAAAATACTATGTCACTAAATAGTCATGGACAAACAAATGAAGGACAGAGGGTTATGCACCTGCTCTGAATTTCTTTCATCTTCTTTCTTCCAAAATGTTCTGCTCAGATTTGCCCATCAACATTTTTAAATCCCTTCAACTGTGTAAATGTTGATTGAGAAAAGTTGAAAATATTCTAGCACGACAAGATAAACATTTTCTGCTTATCTCCAATTAAGAAAGTCATAAGATTTTTTCCACGGCAGTTAGTGGAGGCGGTTAGTGCCTATTGTTTGACATTTTTTCTTGTGATATAGGACTATCCAGGCCTTAGCTTCGCTGAGAGCTGAGTACAATGCAGAGAGGGGCTGAGTAAAGGGACCTGCAGCACTCAAGACAATGCAAATAGAAAGTGAGTGTAATGTGCCTTAGCACAGGGCATGGGTCACCACCTGACAGCAAAGCAGTATCTGAAACTGCTGGAAAGATATCCCACTGTGTGGATTGATGGATTGATAGCCTGCACCAAAATTTGTCTACAACAACCCTCAGCAGTAGGTGGCGAGACGGGGAGAACACACATGGCAGGGAGGAAGGAATATACCTGGACATCAGCACCACATAAGACCAGAATGACCAAGGACAAACTGCTGAGCCTTGGAGCAGAGCCTGTGAGCCTGACACTGAAGCTGGCTGGAGGGAGTTTATACAGCATTCAGTGCAATAAAAATAATGGATACTTATGCAAATAATGAAAATAACTAGTTCTGATGATGCAGGGTATTCTGATTAATTGGTTGGTTTTAAAGAATTTGTAGAAACGTATTTTCAATATAACATTACACTAATTGCAAGGCTATTTTTTTCCATCAGAGAGTCATGCAGTCATCTTCATTGCTTACTAGAAGAATTATTATAGTTTTGCTTGTGCTATGGACTTATAAAGCAGCAGTAATAATAATTATTTTCTTGTTGGTTTTTGGGGGGTGAAATTGGAAAAAAATAATAAAATGTGTCATTTTCCATTTGTTTAAAACTTGTAATGCTGTCTTATAAATTTAAATACATCATTCTCAATTCTTTATATCCTTTGTGTACTTAGAAATAAGAGTTTCATGGCCTTCATTTTCTGTAGAAATTACTGTAGAAATACAGTATAGAGCGCATTAAGTAACAGTAGTTGCATCTGAGGTTAATCTCTAACAAAAAAATGTGTTCTATTCTTGAAACAACACAACAGCATGTAAGTCATTCAAAAAGATTAAGGGGTAGTTTTGAATTGTCTTTTATTTCACCTTGTTTTCAGTATAAAAAAAACCCAAAAAAACCCAAGATGGCAGTTAAATATAGGCAAATTTATAACAACAATTGTTCTTCCTTTTTTTTCCTGAAAGCTTCTCTATTGAAACTCAAAGAGCAACACCAAATCTCCATGTACTTCACAGCAACTCATCTGAAATAAATTCTTGCTTTTCCTTTCCCCTTAATTTTTGTAGGCACAACAACATTCTTCTCTCAGTCTCTTTGCAGTCAGGAGTACTTAGTGACTGTGCAAAACAAAACATTTTGTGTCTAAAATAAACACAAATAAAAAAGAACAATTAATAAATCTTAAAACTTCTAAAATTAGTAACTGTCATAAAAAACCTTATTGAGTCAAATTATGCAGTCCCAACTCATATTTGAACAGGAAAAATTCTCACTGTTTTTTTCAGTAGAGATTTTATCAGACACGAGAAAAAAGGTTTTCCTTTTCCTTACAGAAAGACAAACCACGAAACACCCAACAAACAAAAAATTTTCACCTCATACACACAGATACTTACCTGTTTGGTTTAATATAGGGTATTTCTAAATGCTGATAAACTTAGATGAGGGTGAGCTTCTGTAAGTCAGACATAGAATTACAGCATGGCTGAAGGCAAAAAAATATAAGTGGTTATACCTCACAATGCTCATAATTTCTGTCGCCCTCCTCCACCTTCACATCCATACACCTTGTTAGGCCACCAGGGGTGTTTGAAGAATTCAGTGTATGTTTGAATCTTGCTAAGAATAATTATATCTCTTTAGAGAACAGTGTTGAGATTTTTGCCTTTCCCTTACTTTTCCCTCCTTAAACCCCTACCTTTTGCTGCTGAGGAAGAAAAAGAGCTTCGATATATCAGCATATGATTCCTGTTACTGGAAAAATAGAAAACAGAAAGGTTTTGCAATAAAATTGGAACTAACTGTGGTCACACTGCACAACCCTGATAGTAAAACTAACTGTTAGTATTACAGTGGTAGGCCACAAGTTGCTTCAGTCTACTGCAGTGATTTAAAGGTGATTACACAGGGTGATAGCACAAACTGGTCAATACTTGCAGAGATGGAGAGTTAGCATCACAGCCTGGGAGAAGCAGAGCAAGCTAGAGCTGCTGTGGCATTAATGGTTACAGCACTGCAAGGCTGATTGGCAATTAGTGGATGGAGAGTTTGATCCTGATATACAGTAAAGCTATGATTTAAAAAGGAAGAATTTTACTTGCTTTTGATTAAATCCCTTCCTGCCCAAAACTGTCAGGGAAATGCCTTGTAGGAAGGCATTCTGTCTCCCTCTCTCTCCCCTTCTGTTTTTTTGCAACATAGCAATTTCAGAAATGCTAAGGGAGGGAGGGGAGGAGGAGATAAAAGTGAATTCTCTAGCAGCAACCAGCTTTGAGGAAATTCACATAAGTACCATTTATATTATTCAAAACTGAAAGTCACAAAGTGAATGTAAAATTACACTCCTCTCAGAGCCATCCACTACTTTCACACAAATAAGGTAATAGTTTTTCCCCAAAAGCATGTGATTTTTTTCCCTCCTGACTTAGTTATATGCCTGTCCATTTTGTCCTTCCCTGTAACCCATTCATCTCATCCACAAAGTCTTTTAACCTGATATACTGTCCAATCACTTGGTTCTTACTGTTGCTCTGTTCCTTTAATCCTCCTTCCATGTCAAGATTCAGATTTAGATTGGATCAAGGAAACCTCTAATTATGATAAGGGTTTTCTCTGCTAACACTTTGTAGCTTTCAGGTCAAAGTCACAAGCTTATATTGGTTGTAGCATTGAAGTCAAAGAGCAGAAATGGACCTTGAAAGATCATCTAGCCAGTGGTCTTGCTGCAAGACAAGGACAGCAAAGTAATCCTTCATGACAGCCTGTTCTCTTCTGAAAAACCCTCAGCGGTGAAAGTTCAACAGAACCCACAGGCCTACTACCGCAGTTCTTAGCAGTCCCTTCTACTAGTGCATTTTTCCTAACGTCTAACCTAAACCTCCCTTGCTGAAATTTAAGCCAATTACTTCTTACCTTATCTACACTGGACATGGAGAACTGATTATTATCTCTCTCTTTGAAGAAAGTTTTTATAACTTCCAAGGCTGTTATCAGAGCTCTCTTCAGTTGCTTCTTTTGCAAACTAAAACTCTTCAATTAATTCAGTTTTTCCTTCTGTTTTCTAGATTTAGATCTCGAACCATTGTTGATCTCCTCTGGACTTTAATCTGCAGATCAATGTGTTGCTCATCAACAATGAGGAACAATCATTTAAAACTTCATTCCACTGGTGTCATCCAGAAAATATTATAAACATGCTATTTTATTAAAATCTCAGTTCACTGGTGGAAGTACAGAAGTGTAACAGATCTAAAAGAAACATGTATGGGATGCTTTTTGATACACATCGGTGACTTGGAAAGGAACATTTTATTTCCAGTTATAGATTATCAACAATCATTTGACATTAAAAAAAAGAAAAACAAACCCCCTTTTGCTATTTTTCAAAGCTCTAAGAATGCTTATGTGGTTAACTGAATTAAAGTATGTTGACCAACTGATTAGGTTTTTCCTTGATAATACATGTCATTGGTCGTTTACCTTATTGAGAAGGTTAACTTCACAGTCTTTCTTGAAAAGAGCTCTCACGAAACCTGTTGTTTGTACTACACAAGGTAAAGCTCTGCAGTAAACCTTATCAATTTTAAACCATTCAGTAATGGTGCTTTCCATCACAGTTTGAAGATTAAAGATTATGGAGTTCCTTTTCAGAGAGCAACACTGAATCTAAACTGCAACATTACAAGATCCTTTAGTTTGAAATGTAATCAAAGAAAATAGAAATTAGCTGCCACAATAAAAAAGGAACAGAGAAGAGAGTGCTCTTGCTCCATTCAAAAAAGTCCAAGGCAAAATCTTCCTCCCTGTCTGAGACCTGTTAGAGGAAGAAGCACTGAATGGCTGCAGTGACCCCAGAGCCAGCTGGCCTGAGATACCCATGTGAGAGCTCTTGAGGCATTTACTCATAGTCATGATTGGAGGCTCTTTAACAAAATAAAAGTTCAGATTCAGCCTTCCTCCCTTATTATCCTGAAGTCTTGACCTTCCTCTTTGATCACTTAACATGCAGGTGTAAGATGTAGAAGTCAGAATATATTTAACTGGTCTCCCCAAAGCATTTTTTTTTTAATTCTTCAGAATTTATTTGTAGATTGGTTTGAGTCAAAAAGCTGCTAATATGTATGACAAAGCCATTCCTTCCCCCATGGAAATGGTAAAAAATAATAAGAAAAATGATGCATTAAAGTAAATATAAATTACAACATGGGCCACAAAACAAGGGAAATATGTAAGCTGAGGCAAGAAAACTGTGGCCTGTTGACTCTGCCTTCAAATAAAAAAACACCTAACTCAGGAATGACAAGTTTTTCTGATCCTACAAGGCATTCCCAAAATCTCATGTTTCTATGACTCTCAAATCACACATTACATATACATCACAAGTTCTACAGATAAGAAATAACCATGTCTGCATAAGAGAAGTACTGCTTCCAGCACTCCTCGTGTCTCTCAGAGGAACTGCCCGTGAGGCTTCCTGGTGACCCACTACCACCCTACAGCTTTGCCACACCAGTGGGATTTACAGTGCCTGCAAACCACACAGGTCACAGGAGCTACAGGGTGCTCATTCCTGATTATATTTGATTTTCATACCTTCCTTGCTTCTGTCTAAAATTTTCCTTGAGAACATTTTCCCTTGCTATCTGTTTGCTTCTAGCCAAAGCTCTGCATCTTTGATACAAAAATTCCCCTGAATCTAGAGACTTCCCCTAATCCATTCTACCTCCCCCAAGGACAGATGCTGAAAGCAAGGAAATTTTTCACTAAATGGCAGAAAGAGAGAGGAAAACAGGCTTTGCCATTGTGATCAGTGCTGGCAGACAGAGAGGCAGAGAGGTTCAACAGCAACACAACAGGCAGTTCCTTCCCTGCTAGCTGCCAGAGTGCTTTGTCATCATAGGCAAAGACAATTATAGTGTATTTTGAATCTCTCTACTTGAGCTAGTATCACAACAACTTTCCTGATGTCTGCTTGAAGACAAAAAAAGAAATCACCTCCAGAGAGGACTTGAGTCCTAGAAAAATAAGTCATCCTCTTCATCTACTGGGCTACAAAGGAGCTGGTTAGATTTATTTCACATCATATCTTCTGCGGGGACTGGGGCAGGGGGGGCAAGGAAGGGGGAGGTGGAAGGGGAAGATCAGGATATCACTTGTAATAAAATAATAGTAAAAAAGGCAGGTGCATCATTCTCCTTAGTCATATAACTCACTTCACTTAAGCTTTGTATGTGATTACACTCTGGTGTGGTAAAGAAACATAGGGCTTACTCTATTAGCATATTAATCATTATAATCCTTAGAAAGCAGTATAAATTGAATACAGTAGAGTTAGGACTACACTGCTGTGCAGCAGCAAATATACTGCCTGGTTTTCTTGGTGATTTCTTCCATGTCAACAACAGAAGCAAACAGTATCATATATTTCTGAGAGAAATTAAATTAATGTCATGGTTTAACCCGGCTGGCAACTAAGCACCACGCAGCCGCTCGCTCACTCCCCCCCTCCCTCTGTGGGATGGGGGAGAGAATAGGAGAAAAGAAAAAAAAGTAAGACCCGTGGGTTGAGATAGAGACAGTTTAATAAGAGAGAAGAATAACAATAGTAGTAATAATAATAATAATAATAATAATAGTAAGAGAATATACAGAATATATATAAAACAAGTGATGCACAATGCAATTGCTCACCACC
>NW_009260335.1:512098-520653 GCF_000687185.1 Egretta garzetta
AGGACTGTCGTGGTTTAACCCGGCTGGCAACTCAGCACCACGCAGCCGCTCGCTCACTCCCCCCCCTCCCTCTGTGGGATGGGGGAGAGAATAGGAGAAAAGAAAAAAAAGTAAGACCCGTGGGTTGAGATAGAGACAGTTTAATAAGAGAGAAGAATAACAATAGTAGTAATAATAATAATAATAATAATAATAGTAAGAGAATATACAGAATATATATAAAACAAGTGATGCACAATGCAATTGCTCACCACCCACTGACCGGTGCCCAGCCCGTCCCGAGCCGCGATCACACAGCTCGAGCTGCGACCACTCTGCCCGCGACCGACCGAACGGAACGAACCGACCCAACGAACTAACCCCCCCCAAGCATGACGTTATATGGTATGGAATAGCCCTTTGGTCAGTTTGGGTTAGCTGTGCTAGCTGTGCTCCCTCCCAGCTTGTTATGCACCTGGGCGAGCAGGAGAAGCTCAAAAAGTCCTTGAGTAGTCTGAGCACTACTTGGCAACAGCTGAAAACATCAGTGTGTTATCAACATTATTCTGGTACTAAATCCAAAACACAGCACTATGCTAGCTACTGTGAAGAAAATTAACTCTATCCCAGCCGAAACCAGGACAATTAACATTACCAAAGGATTACATTTGTTGTACCTCACCAGCAAGATGTAAAGTACAACAAAATGAACAGAACTATTCTTAAGTTATGAAAATATCCCCAAGAGAAGAATTTCACCCCTAAAGTACCATCGCTGGAGTTGATAAAACATGTCTATCAATATGTCAAAAATCCATCAGATGATTACCTAATCATCAAATACCTGACCAAATCTAATAGTTATTAAAGAATAATGCTATGCAAAAGTATGAGGACACATTCCACCTCATTATCTTCAGATTTGTAATGTATCTTAACAAGTGTTAATTGGTTGCTGCATTAATTTTTAGAAATCAGCTATTCATATATAGATTAATAGCTAGATATTATTAAAGAACACACAGATTTTTAGCTTCAGGCAAGCTCTTTTCGTTTTAATGGCTTTAAATAGACACTTTTTGCAATTCATATTGCAGCCTACAGAGAAACTAAAATGACATCACATAAGGATTGATTACCTTTTTGAAACATTGCAACTACAAGGAAATTCATACAGATATGTTTTAAAATATCACAAATTTTATTACAAAGTGACCCTGAAAGTGTTGTGCCTCACTTAAGGAATTTCAAGAAACTCATAGATAGTTTAGGGCTGAAAACTCCTTCTATATAAACATCAGTGAATTATTTCATTCAAAATGGATCCCTACTGAAGGAAATAGATCTCTGTAAAAGTCTGTCTGGGAAAACCTTGTAATAAGATTTCTTCTTCAGTTGTCGTGCCTGAAATCAGATGAATACAAAAGAATCATCAAAATAAAACAAAGTTAATTAATAAATTAACTTCTTCAAAAAATATTTTTCTTTCACATTCTAAGACACTCTGCAGGGGAACAATGTTTCATAGCTGGTGGATCTCATGAGAAATATAGTGCCCAGTTTTCCAAGACTACAGTTACTAAGGAACTGAGTCATTTAAGTTCACTGCCTGGTTCTATAAAACCTAACCAACATTTCTCTTCTTAGGCAGTGACTCTGTAGACACACTCTGAACAACAAAGAAAAAAGAAAATTTTAAAAAGATTAAAAACTTTAAGTTGACTGATTCAATTTAGTACTAAGGAAATGTACAGAAAACAAATACAAAATCCTTTCCTGATTAAGACATTTCTTTTTTATTTTAGCAAACCTGTAGGTAATATATGATAAAGGATATTTCAGGAAGAAGCTGTTGCAAAGACCCCCCAAAGAAAATTACACTTTGAAAAAGAAGCAAGACCTGAATCTGGAAAAGAACCTTTTGGATGTAGAACACAAAATAAGGTATGTTCTTTCTTACCTCATTACTTGACACTGTTGTATCAACATCAGCTTTTCAACATTCTCATTGGACATGGTCACCTCACTTTAAAATATCATTACAATTTAGCTGTTCAACTTTTGGAGAATATATTTCAAATATATTTTAGAAGTTCAATTTTAGT
Organism: Egretta garzetta; assembly: GCF_000687185.1. Taxonomy (NCBI): domain Eukaryota; kingdom Metazoa; phylum Chordata; class Aves; order Pelecaniformes; family Ardeidae; genus Egretta; species Egretta garzetta. The sequence goes on from NW_009260335.1 coordinate 514,183, forward strand.
ATCTCAAGGTGGACAGCCAAAATAAAAGGATTCAAAATCCCCTTTCAAAGTGTGAGGTTGTTCCACAAGCATAATTATTCAATTTTTGAAGCATTTTACACACCATCTAAATGAAATATTTTCCTCTTCATCCACTGTAATAGCACTGGAAACATCTGTATTTTATTGTCACCTTTCCCTTTGCCCCAAAAGACACTCCCTAACTTCATTTTTCCGGTAGATGAAAGTGGGATCTGATAGTGTAGCAAAGAATTGCTTCCCATATAAAATATGACATATGGGAAAATGAAAAAACATGCCTTATTATTTAATCATTAATAATGTAAAATAAAACAAAACCTGTATATTATTTCTCAGAAAAAAAGTCTCTCTGTTGCTCAGAGCAATTTAAACTAAACATTCTATGGAAGTAGAAGGAACCCATATATCTTGAACAGTATTAGAGAGCTTTGATACCCATGGTGGCAAACACACAATGTTTAGACCAATTTATAGCACTGAAACTGTCATTTACCTCACTTGCTTCATGAACTTCTTTCCTGTGTGATCACATCTTTAATTTCCCTGTAATATGTCTTCACTTTAACAAATTAAGGCCTGAATTGCAAATCAGAATAGGTCCTACTTTAAATTTTACATAGCAATCAAAATATGGTGAACTTATTAGTTACCTAGTTAATATAAAACTATTAATGCTTACCTAAATTCATTGCGTTTGCCCTGAGATTACTGAACAGATAGCTGAACACAAGGAGGATGGAAGGTTGATTGATCTAAACAGTTGGAGATTTATTCCCCCTAAGAATTTGTGTGGTCCTCTTCTTTGTGAAAGGTAGAGAAAAACATTGTAAGAGTCAATAAATTCAGAGCTGTTGACTGTAAAGGAATCAAAGAAGAAAAGAAAACAGTTAAGCTTACAAAACAAAGCAATGTCTTGTTCCATAAACATATACAACACAAAGTTATATAAACATATACTTTGCATATAATTCTAGTGAAGTCCTTTACCATGTTCTGTTCTGAAATTTATTAAGTAGCTCCATTCTTTTTAAAGGGACAATTATTTTCTCATTAATGGGGGAACAGATCTGAGATTAAAAAAAAAATTAAAGTAGGAAAGACTGGGTAACATAGATCAAGCTTTTTACAAGAAGATACAAAATGATCAGCCTGTAGTACTAGTCAGCATACCTGCAATTAAGATTGATACTATTTTAGGTAAACATACAGAGAATAGGACATTGGTATTCAACTCTGGCAATATCTGTACAAGATAAAATTGTATCTTATTTCTATTGCTCCTACAAAATACTTATAAATTATATTATGCAGAATATAAATTATGGGAATAAATTTCTCTCATGGTTAGAATTTATATTTTTTTTTTAATGATAACACTTGACAAGGAGGAGGTAAACTACCATTCAACCTAGAAATCACCTCTGGGTCAATTCAGCTTTGACTGACATCTGAAGTAACTTCTAAATTCATTGAGAAATCCTGGAAACATACCTCAGCTGAAAAAAGTTCAAATTCACAAGGGGAAAAAAATCCCAACTATTTCAGAAGAGCATTCAATCAGAACAACAAAACTGAATCAGGTACAGAGGATAAAATTACGCAGAAAACATAAAACAATGGGGTTTCACTAGAGCAATTCTGGAAGGAGACAGCTTAATCAGGCAGTCACACAGCCTTTAGGGTCAGAACAAGAGTAAAGCTGGCCTCCATGTGGTACCATTTAACAGCATGAGCCTTTCTGAAAACTCAGTCGAGTTAAAATAGTTCAGGAAATTTCAGTGGTAACGATAACAAAAATAATGTTGCCAGATAAAAGAGAAAATTAATGGTACAGAATTTTTGCAAGTTGTTGCTAAAAAGTGTGAGAGAAAATAATAGTATTTATAAGGTAGCACACAGAGCGAGGCCAAAGGAGAAAAGGTAGGAAGCAATGGCAGAAAGCAATACTTGTAATGAATCCTAGAGACTTCAACTACAGATGACACCAGTTACTTTTCATATAGATATGTAAAGTCTTAAAAGGAGGAGAGAGGATTACTGACAAATCAAAAGGGAAAACTTGAAAAATTTAATCTCAGAAGACAGCGGAGCGCTTCAGTTCCTGTACTCTGCTTAAGAAGATGCAAGCTCCTTTGAAAGATAATTTAAAAAAAACCCATGTCTAAAGGAAGCTGTATCTGAACTTGCATCCATCCCCTCAACATTAAAAAATACTCTCTTTATTCAGGATCTAGATGCCATTCTTAAATAGAAGTATCATGTAGGTGTATTTTGAAAAGAAGAGAAGGGCCTAGATTTACCACAACATGTAGAGAAGCATAAAGTTAATTAAAACTTTTTTTTGTGGAAGAAACACCTAAAAGTTAGGAGACGTAATTGTGTTTTCTTCTTCAGCATGAGGTGGATTCCCAGAGCTCATCTGCACCTCCTGCATTTAAAAGGAAATTTGATCTCTCAGAAATACACTTCTAGAATATTTTATTAACACTGCAAGATTTTGCTCCATGGACCCAGTTGCAAGTGAATATTCTAAACTTCAGGCTCAAAGCTTTTTACCTAAAAATCTGTTTCATAGCACGATGGTGTTTTCCATGCCATCATTTTCCCGACTAGTTTTTCCTAGTTCACATTTCTGAGTGATTCTTAAGGAGGAGTCTCAGAGGTAAATAATCTTAAGCACTAACTATCAATTACTAATGAGCAGGAGAGGAAAGGTAGCCTTTTCTTTACACCAGGTCTGACCTGTCAAGTTGGCTGACAGCAGAACTCCACTTATTGCTTGCTTTCTATACACCACCCATATGCTCTCCTCTACTTCTGATACAGCAGTCTTGGACCACATGGAAAGACTGACATAAGCGTAGTTCCATGTTTTATACTCTGTCTTTGATTATGTAGCTAAACCAGTATAACATCAGGATCCTGGGTTAGGACATTTGAAGTCAATCGCAAAAAATATCCTTAGTCTACCTGCAGATTCTGAGCAATTTCTCCCTCTCTTTCAGCCTTCAGTGGTTCTTAAAATAATGCTTTCAGGGAAAGTAAGTCAACTTTGTAAGTTTGGAGTAACAAGATGACACCATGCCTCTTGTCATAGGCTGACCTTGTCTGGCTGCCAGAAGCCTACCAAAACACTGCCTCGCTCCATCTCTTCAACAGGACATGGGGAGAAAATAAGATGGAAATGCTTATGGACTGAAGAAAAGACAGGGAAATTGTTCATGGGCAAAACAGAGTTGACTTGGTGAAATTAATTTATTACCAATTAAAAATAGAGTAAGATGACAAGAAACAAAGACAAAACCTAAAACACCTTCCTCCCAGACCCAGGCTCAAATTTCCTCCTTCATTCCCAACTCTTCTACCTCCCCTGCTCTGAGTGATGCAGGGGGATGGTGAATGGGGTTGTACTCAGTCTGTAACAGCTTCTCTCTGCTGCTCCTTCCTCCTCACACTTTTCCCCTGCTCCATCGGGGGATCCTTCCAGAGGGGTACAGTCCTTCAAGAACAGACTGCTCAATGTGGGTCCCCCCAGGACCACAATTCCTGCCAGAAACCCTGTTGCAATTTACACACACTACCCCTCATCCCTTCACCACAATTACAACAGAAATTCCTGACAAGTTTTCTACTCTTAGCAAAGTTCAGTCCATGTTTTGCCTGTTACCTCTCCCAATTACTACCCTTACCTTGAATTCCTCAAAAGCCCCACACTGGGCATCAACCAAATGACTGTGATAAGTTGACCTTGGCTGGCCACCACATGCTCACCAAGCTGCTTTACCACTCCCCCTCATTAACAGGACAAGGGGAAAAAGTACAACTAAAAGCTCATGAATTGAGACTAAGGACAGGGAGATCACTCAGCAATTACTATCACAGGCAAAAGAGACTCGACTAGGGCAAATTAATTGAATTTATTGCCAATTAAACCAAGTAGGATACTGAGAAATAAGAATAAATCTAAAAGCACCTTTCTTCCACCCCTCTCTTCTTCCAAGGTTCAGCTTTACCCCTCACTCTTCTACCTCTTTACCCTCAAGTGGTGCAGGACAATGGGGAATGGGCATTGTGGTGTCTTCATAACACTTTGTCTCTGATACTCCTTCTTCCTCACATTCTTCCCCTGCTCCAACTTTTAATCCCTTCCACAGGACACAGTCCTTCATGAACATCTCCAATGTGGGTCCTTCTCATGGGCTGCAGTTCTTCATGAACTGGGTCTTTTCCACTGGGTGCAGTCCTTCAGGAATGGAGTGCTCTATCATGGCTCCCCCACGGGCTGCAGCTCCTGCCAGAGAAGTGAATCCTGTGTGGGGTCCTCTCCATGGGGCCACAAGTCCTGCAAGGAGCCTGCTCCAGCATGGGCTCTCCATGGGCTACAGCTTCCTTCAGGGAATGTCCACTTGATGTAGTATGGGGTCCTTCACTGGCTGCAGGGTGGATGTCTGCTCTACTGTGGATCCCCACAGGCTACAGGGGGACAAGCTGCTCCGCCATGATCCTTACCACAGGCTCCAGGGGAATCTTTGTTCTGGTGCCTGAAGCACCTCTTCCACCTCCTTCTTACAGAATCATAGAATGTTTTGGGTTGGAAGGGACTTTTAGAGGTCACCTAGTCCAACCCCCCTTGCCACAGGCAGGGACATCTTTAAGCAGATCAGGTTGCTCAGAGCCCCATCCAACCTGGTCTTGAATGTTTGCAGGGATGGGCCTTCCACTACCTCTCTGGGCAATCCGTTCCAATGTTTTACCACCCTCATTGTAAAGAATTTCTTCCTTATATCCAGTCTAAACCTACACTGCTTCAGTTTAAAACCATTACCCCTTGTCTTGTCACAGCTGGCCCTACTAAAAAGATTGTCCCTGTCTTTCCTATAGGCCCCTTTTAAGTACTGAAAGGCCACAATCAGATCTCCCGGCGGCCTTCTCTTCTCCAGGCTGAACAAGCCCAACTCTCTCAGCCTGTCCTCATAAGGGGGGTGCTCCAGCCCTCGGATCATTTTTGTGGCATTCTGATGGACCCCCTCCAACGGGTCCATGTCCTTCTTGTGCTGAGGGCTCCAGAGCTGGATGCAGGACTCCAGGTGAAGTCTCACCAGAGCAGAGTAGAGGGGCAGAATCACCTCCCTCGACCTGCTGGCCATGCTTCTCTTGATGCAGCCCAGAGTATTGTTGGCCTTCTGGGCTGCCAGCACACATTGCCGACTCATGTCCAGCTTTTTGTCTAACAGTACCCCCAAGTCCCTCTTGACAGGACTGCTCTCGATCCTTTCTTCCCCCAGCCTGTATTGATACCAGAGATTGCCCTGACTCAGGTGCAGGACCTTGCACTTGGCCTTTTTGAACCTCATGAGGTTCACACAGGCCCACCTCTCCAGCCTGTCCAGGTCTCTCTGGATGAGATCCTGTCCTTCTGGCACGTCAACTGCACCACTCAACCTGGTGTCATCTGCAGACTTGCTGAAGGTGCACTCAATCTCCCTGTCTATGTCATTGATGAATATATTAAAGAGCACTGGTCCCAGTACAGACCCCTGAGAGACACCACATGTCACCCATCTCCATCTGGACATTGAGCTGTTGACCACTACTCTTTGGATGCGACCATCCAACTAATTCCTTATTCACTGAACAGTCCACCCATCAAATCCATATCTCCCCAATTTAGAGAGAAGGATGTTGTGGGGGAGCATGTCAAAGACCAGATGGATGATGTCTGTTGTCTTTCCCTTGTCCACTGTTGCTGTCACTCCTTCATAGAAAGCCCCTAGTTTCATCAGGCAGGACTTGCCCTTGGTGAAACCATGCTGGCTTCTTCATTGGCCTTGGCATCTGCAAAGCTTTTTTCTCATATTTCACAGAATCACAGAATCACAAGGATTGGAAAGGACATCAGGAGATCATCTAATCCAACCCCCCTGCTAAAGCAGGGGGAGGAGAACCTCCCTCGACCTGCTGGCCACTCTCCTCTTAATGCACCTAGAGCATGTTACACAGGACTTCGTCCAGGCAGGCTTTGAATATCTCCAGAGAAGGAGACTCCACAACCCCCCTGGGCAGCCTGTTCCAGTGCTCCGTCACCCTCAGAGTAAAGAAGGTTTTCCTCATATTCAACTGAAACCTCTTATGTCTCAGTTTGTACCCATTGCCCCTTGTCCTGTCGCTGGGCACCACTGCAAAGGATCCACCCTTAAGATATTTGTAAGTATTCATGAGGTCCCCTCTCAGTCTTTTCTTCTTCAGGATGAACAAGCCCAGCGCCCTCAGCCTTTCCTCATAGGGGAGATGCTCCAGACCCTTTATCATCCTTGTTGCTCTCCTCTGGACTCTCTCTAGGTGTTCCTCATTCTTGAACTGGGGAGCCCAGAACTGGACACAGTACTCCAGGTGGGGTCTCACCAGGGCAGAGTAGAGGGGGAGGAGAACCTCCCTCGACCTGTTGGCCAC
>NW_009260335.1:521709-533794 GCF_000687185.1 Egretta garzetta
TTATCCTTGATATCCTTCGCCAGACTTAGTTCCAGGTGAACCTTGGCCTTTCTAGTTGCTTCCCTGCATGCTCTGGCAGCATTCCTGTATGCCTCCCAAGTGGCCTGACCCTCTTTCCACATTTCATAGAGCTTACTCTTTTCTTTGAGTTTTACTAGAAGCTCCTTGTTCATCCATGCAGGCCTCTTGCCTTGTTTACTTGATTTCTTACTCACAGGGATGCACCAATCCTGAGCACAGAGGAAGAGCTGCTTAAATAGCAGCCAGCTCTCTTGGACTCCCCTACCTTCAAGAGACTTAGCCCATGGAATTCTTCCAAGTAGGTCCCTGAAGAGGCCAAAGTTAGCTCTCCTAAAGTCCAATGTGGCAGCCCTACTTGTTGTTCTGCTTCCACCATGCAGAATCCAGAACTCCACCATCTTGTGGTCACTGCAGCCAAACCTGTCCCCTACCTTCACTTCCTCAACCAGTTCTTCTTTATTTGTCAGCACAAAGTCCAGTAGTGCTCCACTCCTTGTTGGCTCCTCCACCACCTGGGTCAAAAAGTTATCGTCAATGTTCTGCAGGAACCTCCTGGACTGTGCGCACCTTGCTGTGTGGTCCTTCCAGCTGATATCAGGATAGTTGAAGTCTCCCATGAGAACCAGGGTCTGCAATTGCGAGGCTACCTTTAGCTGTCTATAGGCCTCATCTACTTTCTCATCGTGGTTGGGTGGTCTATAGTAAACACCCACCACAGTGTCACCCATGCTGGCCTGCCCCTTAATTTTTACCCTCAAGCTTTCAACTTGGTTTTCATCCGCTCCTGGGCAGGGTTCTATACATTCCAGTTGCTCCTTTACATAAAGAGCAACTGCACCACCTTGCCTCATAGGCCTGTCTTTCCTGAAAAGCACATAGCCATTGATGGCAACGTTCCAGTCATGCGTGTTGTCCCACCATGTCTCTGTAATTGCGATGAGATCATAGCCCTGCAACCACGTACAGAACTCTAGCTCTTTCTGCTTGTTCCCCATGCTGCGTGCATTGGTGTAAAGACATTTCAGCGAGGCAATTGAGCACCTAGGTTTATCTGGAGGGATGAAAGAGGATCTGCCACAGCCAAGCCCACCTTTAGGGCAGTTGGTCTTCTGGTTCTCAAGTTGGGAGGCAGCTACGGCACATTTATTGCTGCTCTGAACTCCCACTCCTCTCTCACACATCTACCATGCAGCATCTTTTGCCCTTTCTTAAATATGTTGTGACATGAGCTCCACCAGCTTGGGTGATGGGCTCAGCTGTGTCTTTCAGTGGGTCCTTTGGAGTGGGCTATGTTAGTCATGGATCAGGCCCTGATGTCTTTTCATGGAGGCCAACCTGCAACACCCCATCACCACCACCGTCACAAAAACCTTGCAACTTAAACCAAATAAAACATGTAAACTGGCTGTTTCATAGTTATTGTGCCTAATCTTAGGGCTGTTACAGTAGACATTATGAAAGTGTGGTTCCATCAGTACTCATGGAAGTTATCATGGAATAACTGCATGAAAGATAAATTTTTCATACATTGAGGAGAGACAATATTCGTCTTTACAGTGGTTTATAATGCAAATTTACATATTATGTATTCCTAATACCAAATACATACATTTTTAAAGGCAATTGCATAAAATGCATTCTGTAAATTTGTAAATTTTACACTTCAGGTGAGAATACTGGTCAGTTAATGACCTTATCACTAAACACAGTGTTTAATTGAGTTTTGAAATGGCAGGAGTACAGCAGGTTCCTCATCAATCCAATTGATTTCCATGAATGCAGATACACACAATTTTAAAGTGGGTTAGGTTCTTCTTTTCAACTAGATTAGATGTGTGACTCAGTCCAGATTTTCTTTCTAATTTCCTCAACCTTATACAGATATTCCAACTGCACCACCCCCCCTCCCTTTTATGAGCCACTTGAAAGTTTCTGTTCAAAACTCTCTCTACAGAGACTCAAATTTGGACTCAGATTTTCCTGCTTAAGTCATGTTTAAAATGTTGACTTTGATGTTATATCCTCCACATATATATACACACACATAAATGCAATTGCTATATATGTAGTGAAATGCTTAGGTGTTCAAAGTATGATTAAGCAATATAGGCTACACTGTATATATATACACCCCCTACATATATACGTATATATATACCCTCTATAGATACAGATATACAGATAGCTATAGATACCCTATATATATATATAGGTATATACTCTATATATAGTGTCTCTAAACCCAATAATACATAATTGCATTTTGAATACCTAAGCCTTTGAATACAATTGGGTTTTCTAGGAATGGAAAATAAGAAGAAAAAACCAAACAAACAGAAAAAAACCAGCAGTATTTGGAATACAGTAGGCTTATTTCAATTACATAAGCCAAGGATATGTTTTTGCTTCTCATGACAGGTAAGTGGCAATCCTGTCAGTTCCCATAAGAGCATGATAGGTTTGGTTCAAGCTATCTTTCCACAAGAGTCAAAATAAACACAATAAATCAGGCAACCTGGCCCAGATCAACTTTTTTTCATATATGCAAGAGGGCAGAGGAAGCCTATCCCGCAGAATACTTTCCACCTGTTTTTACTGGGTCTGTCTTTGAAAAGTGGAAACCAAAAAAGATACCGACAGTAATTACACATACAGAGCACAGTATTGTATGGCTGCTTCCCTTGCACTATATCACATATTCATGCAACACAGCATCTAGGAGCCAAAGTTGATGCAGAGAAGGTGAAAGAGTAGAGAGGCAAAGGTAAAACATTGGGGCATGTTAGATAAATCCACTGCAGGTGTGCCTGTCACAGATTTCCAGCTAGGACAAGGTGGAACAATGGATGAACTCTTGAAGCTGAGTCCCACAGTTCAACAGAGGCTGATTAAATATTTTAGATTGCAGTAATAGTTTTAGGAAATGGTATCATGCCTGTGAATAAAGATTTTGGTAGTAAGTGAATTAGACACTGGAAATTTCAGAAGCTGAATAAAGAGTGACTGTGAGACTGTGTATTCCCTATTAACTGTAAACTGAACAGTACTCACATTACCTCTACAAAATCCCAATAAACAGCAAATGTTCCTCTTTGGGTTGATAAAAGCTGTTCTTAATATGATTAAGGTTGCAGGAGGTGACTTCTACACTTGCCAGAGATTAGTGCAAGGAACTGACCTCCCTTGGGCAGTTTCTCTCTCTCTCTACTGTGTTTTCAAATATACATGCAACGTTAATTAGATAGGGGAATCCTCAGAACTGAAAATGGTACATAAAATTTGTAATATGTATTGCCGGTACAAATCTATTGGATTCTTTAAGAATGCTTCAGCCTCTGAATCTGATTTCCCTGAATTGCAAGTACAGTGACTTAAGTCCTCGTTGACATCCAAATACATGTGACAAAAGTACAGAGTTAGAAAATACCTGCACAATGTAAATATCGAACTGGAAATTCTGTTTGTTTGGGTTTTTTTCTCAACTGTACTTAAGTCCACTCATGTCAAAAGGCATGACATGCTAGCAAGCTTTTGATAACTAATAAGTGGTGGGAAGGTTTGTGCCCTTTTTAGAAACTTAAAATCATTTGGTTGGAAAAGACCTTTAAGATCACTGAGTCCAACCATTCCTGTCCACTCCTAAACCATGTCTCCAGGCACCTCGTCTACCCATCCTTTGAATACCTCCAGAGATGGGGACTCGACCACCTTCCTGGGCAGACTGTTCCAATGCCTGATAACACTTTCGGTGAAGAAATTTTTCCTAATATCTAAGCTAAACCTGCCCTGGTGCAACTTGAGTCTATTTCCTCTTGTCCTGTTGCTTGTTACTTGGGAAAAGACACCAATACCTGCCTCACTACAACCTCCCTCCAGGTAGTTGTAGAGGATAATAAGGTCTCCCCTCAGCCTCTTCTTCCCCAGGCTAAACAACCCTCATTTCCCCAGCTGCTCTTCATAAAACTTGTTCTCCAGACCTCCTACCTGCTTTGTTGCCCTTCTCTTGACATGCTCAAGCACTTCAATGTCCTTCTTTGTAGTGAGGGGCCCAAACCTGAATACAGTATTCAAGGTGTGGCCTCACCAAATAATCTGGGGCTATTCCTGAATATAACATGATAAGGCTTTAGAAATCAATGCAACCAATTATAGCAGCAATAAAATAATAAATGTTGCTGCCCCACCCCTATCCCCCATATTTTACACACAATGTGAAGTCAATATGTAAAATGCATTTCCCTGAGATGGAAAGATAAATAAATAAATAGAAACTATCACATCATCATGCTCTAGAAAGCTAAACATGGGAACCAGGGCTTGCCTCAGAGGTCTATATGCAGTTGGAGAAGGGTGTTGAGGTTAAAGAAGGTACTGAAGAGGGTCTTTGCACCTGCTTTGCTTTCATCCCCCTGCTCTCCCATGCCCTGCTCTACACTCTTCACGAAAGCCATGTTCCATCCCAACTGGACATGCTCCACCAGTGTATCCTGCTGCAGGGGACAGAGGTTGCTGCATAGGCAGATATCAAGGCAAGAGGAAGGTGTCACCAGTTATGTCAATGCCTAAAATTTTCTTCATTAAGTACCTTTATATTTGCTTAGCCACCATGGTATTTCTGACTCTGACTTTGAAAGAAAACATTTGAAAAATGTTTTATGAAATATAATTTTTATTTTAGTTATAACAGCCTATGTGTTATGAGAATCTGGAATACTTCCATAATTATTGTCCTGAGCTTTTCTCTCCTTCCTGTAAGCATGTACAGCTTAAATATTCACAGTCAGGTTATTTTAAATCACGAAAGACGTGTCAAAACCTTATTTTCTAACTAAACTACTGGAGAAAAAGATCTACAAAACAGAAATTTTACTGGCTTTTTTTCCCCCTTTTACTTCTATTAAATAGAAAGCAATTGCTGTCCTAAAAAAAAAAAAGTATTTTGCAAAACTATTACCACAATCATAGATTTCAGCCTCATAAAACATTCCTATCTTTTAACCACAATAATGTAAACGGGATTTTATCAAGCCAAATGGGTAATAGTGTCACACTTTAGAAGATTTTGATCCAATATTGTTTGGTGCTTGTATACTGCCAATATATAATTTATAATTCTATGTCCTTTCTGAATTATTAATTTATTAACTATGACCAAAAACTGACATTGTCAAGAACTGCATAGAAAAATAACTGATATATTTCCAAAGAAGAGATAATATATTTATTATGCATGAAAAGCTGTCATTTAAAACATTAAAGCAATGCTACTATAAAATGAAATATATATGGAAAAATTTAGTGCTCAACTGAGATAAGAAATAATGATTAAGAAAAAATAAAACTATGAAAGCTCTTGCTCATCATAAGGGTTAAGATAAATCTAGTAAATAAAAAAACCCAAAAGACTTTGTTAAATTAACATTGACAGTGATGTATTTTTGCCCAGGGAACAACGATAAGTATGATTTCCAAGTGCCATAATATCACAAGTTCTGTGAAACAAATCAATGGGAAAACAAAGTGAATACTGAAAATTGAGAGATTTTTGTTACAATATTTTTCTCTAAGTTACCAAATCATATAACTATCAAGGATCCAGTCAGAAAACAGTCACTTCATCTCATTTTTTCTCTGTCTCTCACCCCTTACGTTCTATGTTCCTTAAATGAACTATAAGGTTTTGGTAAAAGGATTCCTCTAAACAGGTGTGCTGTCACTGACTGCTTTGTGGGTTTCTTCAATACAAATAGTTTGGCTTTTTGCTTTAATACTGCTGACATCTAATATAACTGTGCTCCTTGTACCTCTCCATGTATTGTTCCCCAGGGAAGCATGCCCTGTCCAGCACCTGCTTAGGAGCTCATATTCCTTCCTGCCATGGATGTGCATGACAGGAACCTGTCCTGGTACAAAATATTTCTACAGCATGCATTAATACCATACAAAGCTTTGATCAAACAAACCAGGAAAGTGAGTACTTGTTACCTGGTGCCATTAACAAAATGTGATTATCTTCCAACCATATTTAATAATTACTGTCCCACTGCTGAAACATTACATTACAAATACTCTGAGAGAATCAGTAACCTTAATTTTCTCACTACAGTTTGGACAAACAATTTTAATCTTCAGTTGTAAATGCACATTTACATCTTGTTCTTGTTGTAGAACGATAATTTTTACTTTTTTTTTTTTAAGATTAACATTTCTTAGAGGAAATACTTCAGTACCACTGTAAAATAGGTGTTTCAGCAAAAAAAAACAACCCCATATAGGCAATAAAAAATAAAAACACAAAATGCAGTGGAAAATGTGTAATAAAACCTGGGTTTGTATAGGTGCTGCCTTTATATTTGACAAGCCACTTCTTCAAGCAATCATTTGTTTCTTAATTCTTCTTACTGTATACATACATCTTCCTGTCTTTTCCTATTCCCCACTGAATTTATCAGAGAATATTATATTATCCCTCCACAAGGTCAAAATTCTCTCATCCATTAGGGACCAAAGTCTCATACATCTACTTTTTAACACATTTCAATCATTACCACCTAAAAATTATACTATTTCTCAACATATCAGTTTAGATCACAGGTTTTGTTACCTGTAGCTAACAGAAAACCTGCAGGTATTGCTCGCAGGGTTAAATTTACAATGGAATTTAATGAATTAATTTTTCTAACCCTTGCATAGCCATTTTTAGGAGTTGCTCTTCTCTCTTCTAGATCTTGTCCACTCTCCCACCCACTCTTTTTGCTCTATTTTAAATGGGGTCACCAATGTCTTTCATCTCCTTCTTGCTCTCCCTGCAGGGTCTGCTGTATTATAGTGCTTACCTCAGGCTACCACCACATTGTTCATTCACCTTTTTTTGCCTATTCTTTCACCATTTCCTTGAATTACATATCCCCATGTCTCCATTCTTCCACCTTGTCTTTTCCTGTCAGATGTATTCATTTAACTTACAAAAGTTTACAGAACATCATGTCTAAACATAATTTCTATCAGCTTAAGAGCTTTGGACCTTGCATGACTGCCTCAAATCCTTCCCTGTTTCAGTTAAGCGGTTCAAAGATATCTTTGAGGAGCAAAGGCCTATTTTTATATACTTTGAGTAGATATTTTGTGTTCTTTTTCCTACACTAGCCTGAAGAAAGATTTTTTCTGTTGCTTAACCTGTAGAGTTTTCTTAACTATAGTTAAACTGTAGTTCTCCATTTTCCTAAAAGTGAAGGTAATTTATATCAAGCTGAAAAAAACCACAGCTTGATGCCAAAGGCAAAACACACCTATATGCAAAAGCACATTTTGCCTGACCAACTTCTCAGCAGAAAATACAGTATTAAATGAGATCTCAAGCTTGTAGCTATCTAACTTCTTAGACAAGAATATTATAGAGATTGAAGGTAGGACATTAAAGTCCCATGAATACATAATTTTTTTGTACATGAAGATTCACTGTAGTTCTGAAGGAAACCTCTGGTCCTGGTCTTAAAATAGCATCTGCAAATGTCTTCTCAGTGGCTTGACTAACACAGTTGTCAGCCATTTCCGTTACAAAGGTGGATGAATAATTCATTATTCATTATTATTCATGTGGTTTAACAATTTAGTCTTTTTCTGTTCGTGAACTTTTCATGAAATTGCCTGCACTCTTTAGGCAGAACCACTCAAAGCTCACTGCAGCATGCACTTCCTCCTCATGTAGTCCTTCAGTGATAAATGCTCAGTCTTGGAGTTGTGCTCATTAGTTGTACAGCTCGAGTGGCATTGTTTCTGTTCTGTGATTTATGTAACTAACCAACATCACATAAGGTTTAAATTTCAAGATCAAATAAATAAATAGAAACTTGCTTTTGGGTAACATAAAACTATTCAAGCTTAAAATTGAATTTAATCAGCATCCACACCAATAAGTTCTGAAACATTTGTGGAAATTAAATATTAAGGAGTTGGTCCCCTACAGAAATAGCATAGTCCTGCTTCTTCTTCCAGCTGTAACCTTGGAAATCTGCTTTTCCTAAGGATTTTTTTCCCTCAAGGAAATAAAGAGCCACTGACTTCTGAGAAGGCAAAACAAGTTATTTTGTCCTATAATTTCTTTCAGAATCTCTGCACCATCTTTAGAGAAAGGTCTTTATTTTCTCCATCCCCCTTTCTACATCTCAGTTTATTGTTCCTTCTTTTTTCTTTCTATTATGTTATGGTTATCACATAAAGACTAAAATATTTCACAGCAAAACAGAGGACTTAACATGATATTTTAAATCAACTAATTTCTGTCCTCCATCACTGCTTTTTTTAATCATAAAAAACCTTGTCCTGCATTTTTTAAGCAAGAATTTTATACAGGCTTTTGTTGGCAATTTGAGAAGGGGCAGATTTTTCAGTGGTGAATCTGTAGAGCTCAGTTTAAGTCAACATACTAATGCCCTTTATATTGACTCAGAATCTGGCTAAATGTTTCTAATCAAGAGATTAGAATATAATGACCTTAAGACATAGCCCTAGGACACCATTTTACATCTGCATTCTGCAAAGCAGGATACTTCCTCCTTCAGTATTTTCTCCCTCTTCATGTTTTGCATAGTTATTTTTGTGTAACAGGCCGATTTCAATCATTGCTGAATACGAATTGCAGTTTCTTTTGCAACCTGTAGCCTCTTATGCATATGACATCTCACATCACCTAAGGAGAGTGTAAGTTTTGCCCATTACACAAAAATACAGGGATTTGTCATTTTAAATGCTGACATGCATCTTAACTTTAATTTTTCTAAATTAATGAAGACCACTTAAAATTACTTTTCCACACAGATAGCACTTTCAATCTGGATTGTAACCCATAAAGTACATTTTCATTTAATAAAAATCATATGCCCCTTCATTGGCTCCATATTTGGTTAAGACTGCATATACAATTTTATGGAACTATTTTAGAGGGTTTATTCAAATAGCAATATAATTCTGCTTGCTTAAGGAAAATCAGAAATGTTTTTAAATGTCTCCATGAATTAACTTCTAAATCGTAAAATGAACATTATATTTATATTTTGAGGTAATAACCACACAACATGCATTAGCTAATATTCATCATCAATTGCAATAAGTTTGAGTGTTCTAATTATAAACTAAACATACTATTAATATTAACAATTAGTGAATTTTGCATAAATTGTAATATCAGTAAACAACAAAAAAGAATTAGAGCAACACGACTTGGTAATCAGAATGTAAACATCACTTTTCATTAATAAAACTCCATAAATTTTAGGAAAATTGTCTTGATTACTTCAAGGGTAAATTAGGGTAGACTAAACCAAAGTTAGGGAAAAGAATAAAGAAAAGGGAGGAAGACATTACATGAATCAGTATTGAAAAATGCTTTATGAGTAAAAATTTGTAGCTATTCTTTTAAAGAAGCCATGAATGTATTTTCTCATGTGGGGTATGTGATATTATTACCAGCTGTCTCATTTCATCAAAAATAAATCAATGGTGGAAAATATTATAATATGCTACCACACAAAGTACTTTATTTTCTCCTTAAAGTTTTTACACTCCACAACTCCAAGGACTGAATTACACTCTAATATTAGATTTTGGGGCTGCAATATATAGTTCTGTTCCCCAGGACCAATCCCAGAAAGCTGTCAGACACTTGGAGACACTTGGACCTCCAATACAGAACAGAGAAGAGTCACAATCTTCAGCATGGAAGTCAAAACACATGAAAGCATGTAAATATATAACATAAATATATAATAGCATGGAAGCTCTAAGTCGACATTGTGCCTCACATTAATTTCAGGCAAGTTGTTTCATACATGTGAGAGCTGACCTTGTCTAATTTTTTTTTTTTTTTCCCTTTGAGGTTAGATACCTACCGCTATTATTTCAAAGAAACAGAGAAGGCTTATTATCTTCTTCCAAAACACTAATGTCCATTTTTTTAAATATAGCATAATAAAGTAGTCACCTAATAATCTTTTCAGAAGACAAGAAGTGGAGAAGGTTCAAACAAAGAAGCAACAGGGAAAGAAAATTCTCACTGTCCTCTGTGCAAAACATATTCAAGAAAAAAAAAAATCAAGGCTATTTTGGCAGGAAGAGTTCTTCAAATTGTGTTTCTTGCTCCAGTAAATATTGTTACATTTCTTACAAAGATTGTCAAATCTAAATTTCAGATGAATTTTGGGATTAGGGACCCAGTTCTCCCCTTCTTGGATTAATGTCTCAGCACTAGATTGCAGAAGGGATATAGAGAATTGCCGGAGAATGATGCTTGCTGTCTTTCTGATGAAACAGATTTTGCACATTTCAGGAAAAGGAGTAGCAGTTTTCTGCCCCTACACTTTGCCTTTAAATTAAAGCTTCTAATACTCTTTGAGAACATGGGAAGATGCTGACAAATCACTTTAGTCTTAATAAACGCTCTTAAACACTTAAACAAAAGGCGAGCATCTCATCATCAGTCCTTTAAAAACAAAAATCATTAATTTTGCAAGTCCATCTTCAGACATTCACCTAGAATACTTCACACTAGTTCACACTACACCTTATTGGAGACATGGAATAAATTACTTTCTAGATACTGTTTGGCTTCAGGTAGTATCTGGCTACGAGCTTTTTCAGCCTATAGCATGCATGGAGGCAGAACTCTAAGAAAATAGAAATCCTTCACAAGTAGTACCTAGAATCAGCAGGAGAGAGTTTATGGAAATCATAAACTTGCACATCTCAAATACATGAATGACACTGTATTACGTCTAACCTCTTTATTAGATATAGGCTTACAGATGATATGCTCAAAGACAGCATTTGACCATTACATTTTCCCAGAACTTAAAGTACATAAAGCAAACAGAATATCAGATATTCATAATTGTTCTTATTCTAGTCAAAGGAAATTTTTTAAAATATTTTGTAAAGGTGACAGAAGAGCATTTCCAAAACACATGGCTAGAACAGAACGGAATGGAATGGAATGGAACAGAATAGCATAGCACAGCACAGCACAGCATAGCATAGCACAGCATAGCAAGAATAGAATACAATTGGAAGGGACCTGTAATTATCATCCAGTCCAACTGCCTGACCACTTCAGAGGTCACCAAATGTTAAAACATAGTATTAAGGACGGTGTCCAAATGCCTCTTTTTAAGGCACTGACAGGCATGGAGCATCCACAAGCTCCCTAGGAAGCCTGTTCCAGTGTTTGACTACCTTGTCAGTAAAGAAATTCTTCTTAATGTCAAATCTGAACTTCTCTGACACAGTTTTGAACCATTCCTACATGACCTATCACTGGATCCCAAGGAGAAGACATCAGTACCTCTGTTTCCATCTCCCCTCCTCAGGAAACTGTAAAGAGGTTGACACTCAGCTTCCTTCTTGTCCAAACAAGACAAGCCCAGAGTTCTCAGCCACTCATACAATCACAGAATCATAGAATTGTCTAGGTTGGAAAAGAGCTTTAAGATCATCAAGTCCAACAGTTAAACTAGCACTGCCATCCCACCACTAAACCACATCCCTAAGCACCTCACCTACCTGTCTTAAATACCTTCAGGGATGGGGTCTCGACCACCTTTGTGGGCAGCCCATTCCAGAGCCCGACAACCCTTTCTGTGAAGATATTTTTCCTAATGTCTAACCAAAACCTGCCCTTTGCCCTTCAGACCATTTCCCCTCGTCCTATCACCCGTTACCAGGGAGAAGAGGCCGACCACCACTTTGCTACAGCCTCCTTTCAGGTAGTTCTAGAGGGTGATAAGGTCTCCCCTCATCCTTCTCTTCTTCAGACTAAACAACCCCAGCTCCCTCAGCCGCTCCTCATCAGACTTGCGTTCCAGACCCCTCATCAGCTTTGTGGCTCTCCTCTGGACATGCTCCAGCAACGCAACATCTTTCTTGTAGTGAGGGGCCCAAAACTGAACATAGGATTCAAGGTGCAGCCTCACCAGCACCGAGTACAGGGGGACGACCACTTCCCTACTCCTCCCGGCCACACTATTCCTGATACAGACCAGGATGCCATTGGCCTTCTTGGCCACCTGGGCAC
>NW_009260335.1:534169-534686 GCF_000687185.1 Egretta garzetta
AGCATAGTGCTGTGTTTTGGATTTAGTACCAGAAGAATGTTGATAACACACTGATGTTTTCAGCTGTTGCCAAGTAGTGCTCAGACTACTCAAGGAGTTTTTTGAGCTTCTCCTGCTCGCCCAGGTGCATAACAAGCTGGGAGGGAACACAGCCGGGACAGCTGACCCAAACTGACCAAAGAGCTATTCCATACCATATAACATCATGCTTGGGGAGAGTTAGTCGGTCAGTCGGTCGGTCGCAGGAAGAATGCTCGCGGGGGGACTGCTCGCTTCTCGGGGACTGATCGCGGCTCAGGGAGTGATCGCGGCTCGGGACGGGCTGGGCATCGGTCGGCGGGTGGTGAGCAATTGCATTGTGCATCATTCGTTTTGTATATTCTGTATATTCTGTTATCATTCTCATTATTACTATTATTACTATTTTCTCTTATTAAACTGTCTTTATCTCAGCCCTCAGCTCTAACCTTTTATTTTCTTTCCGATTCTCTCCCCCATCCCACTGAGGGAGGGGGGG
>NW_009260335.1:535237-541368 GCF_000687185.1 Egretta garzetta
CCCTGTTATCCAGGACTGCTGATAAATGATGGAGAGCGGCTTGGCAAGCTCCTGTGCCAGCTCCTTCAGCACTCCTGGGTGGATCCCATCCAGCCCCATAGACTTGTGGATGTCCAGGTGGCATAACAAGTCAAAGACTGCTTCCTCCTGGATTATAGGGGGTTTATTCCACTCATCGTCCCCATCTTCCAGCCCGGGAGGCTGAGTACCCTGGGGATAACTCATCGGGCCATTAAAGACCAAGGCAAAGAAGGCATTGAGTATCTCAGCCTTTTCCTCGTCTCTAGTGGCAGTGTTCCCCCTTGCATGCACTAGAGGATGGAGGTTCTCCCTGGCTCTCTTTTTGCTGTTAACGTATTTATAAAAACTTTTCTTATTATCCTTTACAATGGTGGCCAGGTTAAGTTCTAGCTGGGCTTTTGCCTTTCTAATTTCCTCTCTGCATGACCTGACAAGATCCCTGTACTCTTCTTGGGTTGCCTGCTCTCTCTTCCAGAGTGGTAAGTTCTTCCTTTTTTCGTGAGTCTCAGTAAAAGACCTCTGTTCAGCCAGGTCGGTCATCTTCCCCACCGATTCGTCTTATGGCACATGAGGACAGCCTGCTCCTGTGCCTTTAAGACTTCTTCCTTGAAGAATGCCCAACTTTCCTGGACCACTTTGCGCTTCAGGACTGCCTCCCAAGGGACTCTCCCAGCCAGTGTTCTAACAGGCCAAAGTCTGCCCTCCAGAAGTCCATGGTGGCAGTTTTGCTGACCCCCTTCCTTACCTCACCAAAAAGCGAAAATTCTACCATTTCATGATCACTAAGCCCAAGAAGACCTCCAACCACCACCTCTCCCACCAGTGAGAGAACCGGAAGGGTCAAGGTTAGTGAACAGGAGGTCAAGCAGGACACCTCACCTGGTAGACTCCCTTACCAGCTGTGCCAGGAAGTTATCTGTCTCCTTTCTGCTGTGTTGTATTTCCAGCAGATGTCTGGTAAGTTGAAGTCCCCCACAGGAACAAGAGCTCGCAACTGAGAGACTTCTGCCAGCCACTTGTAGAATACTTTGTCAACATCCTCATCCTTGTTGGGTGGTCTATAACAGACTCCCAACAGGATATCTTTCTTGCTGGCCTTCTACAGGAAGGACATGTCTTCCAGCCCTTTGATCAGCTTTGTTCCCCTCTTCTGGATGCATTCAAGGACCTTCACGCCTTTCTTAAATCACGGGGCCCAGAACAGCACACAATACTCAAGGTAAGGACGCACCATTGCTAAATGCAGTGGGATAATCTCCTCTTTTGACCAGCTGGTGATGCTGTGTTTGATGCCCCCCAGGGTGCAGGTTGCCCTCGTGGCTGCCAGGGTAAACTGCTGACTCACACTGAGCCTGCTGCTGACTAACACCCACAGGTCCCTTTCTGCAGGGCTGCTCTCCAGACACTCCTCTCCCAATTTATACTTGTGCTCAGCATTCCTCCATCCCAGGTACTGAATTTGGCATTTGTTCTTGTTATGCCTACCCCACTGGTGTCAATGTGGAATAGCTTAAAATCTACAGTAGTACATTATACTTGTAAAAGACATGGTTCAGAATATTCATTACTGACCATTTGCAATATATACAATTTTTTATGTGTAGGAATTTGCAGCAAAACCAGTGCCCTGTTGAGGAGTGAAAAGTCAACTTCCGAAGGTCTGCTCAATGGTCTGTACTTTCATTGCCACAAATGGTGCCCCTCATAGGGGAACGAAAATACAGCCTCCAAAGGTTTGTCTGGTGACAAGCCCCACAGAACTTAATGCTGCTGAAAGGAAACAGAAAGTGCTGCCGAAAGGAAGCAGAAGCCGGCTTCAATTGTCTCTGGAGATGAGGTGAGCTGTGGGGAACATGAGGCAGTTATATGTCTGCAAATGACCTGGACTTATGGAGGGACCTTTACAGAAGTATCTGTAATTTGAATGGATGCTTGCTTGTTCTTTCCAAATATCTCGAAGTCAGATAATGCCCTGACAGAACTCCCAAAAGGAGTTTTCTTCATTTGTGGGGCTTGAGCTGGTGGCATCTCCCTTCCCCTCCCTTCAGTCCCTCTCTGGTTGAACAATGTGTGACTGAGACAGTAACCAAAGGAAGCATCATGATTCCAGAAAAAGCTCAAGGGAAAGTCCTACAAGCAACAGTAGTAGCAGTTGGATCGGGAGCCAGAGGAAAGAACGGTGACATTCAGTCAGTGAATGTGAAAGCTGGTGAAAAAATTTTGCTACCAGAATATGGCAGTACTAAGATTGTACTAGAAGACAGTGACATTCTTGGGACGTACGTGGACTAAACTTGTTGCAGTATCAGTCATCCATTCCACTAAAATGCTGAAATTTTTCTTTCATCATGTAAATAATGCCCTTTATTTTATAATAAGCAGGCACTGAGTCTCTGAAATAACTTGTGACCTCAGCAGCAGCAGGCAGCTGGGTAGCGGTGCTGCCACCACCTCCTCTTCATTCCCACCTTCCCCCCCAGGGTACAATGCAGTTTATGTTGCTCTGTAGTCGCCAGGGGAAATCGAGACTCCAGAAGTATTATGTCCCATTATCTGACAAAGAAATGAAGAAAATCACAAGGGAACTTGTTCAAACAGTATTAGCCCGCAAACCGAAAATGTGCAGCTTTCTGGAATGGAGAGACCTGAAGATTGTTTACAAAAGATATGCAAGCCTCTATTTCTGCTGTGCTATTGAAGATCATGACAATGAACTAATAATTCTGGAAATAATTCATCGCTATGTAGAACTTCTTGACTGATATCATCTACAATTTTGAAAAAGCATATTTCATTCTGGATGAGTTTCTTTTAAGAGGGGAAGTTCAGGAGACTTCCAAGAAAAATGTTCTCAAAGCCATTGAACAGGCAGATCTTTTACAGGAGGAAGCAGACCCCACATAGTGTACTTGAAGAAATTGGATTGACATAGATCTTCAGCTGATGACATCTCAGTGTTTCATACTGTAAATGTTCACTGCCTTCATTGTAATGTTTAGCTAATGGTGTAAGATGCTGTTTGTCAGTATTACTGTTTTGCTAAGCTGTTTCGTTCAGGCCTGTAAGCAAAGGGAACAAGAAGCTAAAAATCAAAAAAAAAGCAAATGAAAGGGAATTATATTTAAATGGACTTGATGCCTCCCTTCACTGCATTTACAGGAAAACTGCGTTTGACTTCACTAAGTGTACTGTTTTTCATAAGCAAACCAAGAACTTCTGTCTTTGTTCTCAGTAAAGAGGGAACTGTTGTGGAAATAAGTCCAGAAAACAGTAGCACTTCAGAAACTCAAAATGTGTGTGTTTGACATCCACTGGTTCCAAAAAAAAAAATTGCTCTGGAAAAGGAATAAAGGTTAACCCTATACAACCGGTAATTTCCACTTCTCACAGAAGAAAATGTCCGTTGCCAGCAGATCACGTAGCATTCAAAAAATTAAAGTCAGAGAATGATGAAAATAGATCACCACAAAAAGGGAAAAGAAATAAAACTAAAGAAGAACTTGGCAAAGAAGATGATGTAAGGGAGGCTACTTGGACTGCTGGAGGGATGGACAGGAAGACAAGATCAAGCACAAGAACAAGTGCAAAACCAAGAAAATAGTCTTAACCAATTCAGTAATTGAAATTGCAGGTTTTTTAATGTGAATTGATTTGCACTCAGATTTTTTAAGTTCAGATTTTGTATAGAAAGCAATCACAGAATTATGATATTATCAAAATGTATTCTTTAACCGTTTACAGATACTTTGTAGAGACCTGTTTTGTCTACATATAGTGGTTCCTAAACCATGGGGTGTTTGTGTAAAAGAGCAAATGTAAAAAACAAATCGTTTTTGTATTTATCCCCTTTTTTTTGTTGATCAGTACAGTAGTTGGGAAGCCATATTACTTTAATGCCAGTTATAAGCTATTTTCTGCTTCTTTGTTCTTAGTAAAGAAGGGGCAGTTGTTGTGGGAGCAAGTACAGGATCTGCAGGTGTGACGGCTGAGCTGTAGGATATGCAGGTGTGGAGACTTTGTTTTGGGACCAATGAGAAAAGGGATAAATAGCAACAGGATCACTCTGATTGTGCCTGCACAGGGACATGGGGTCTGTGCCTTCTCTGCCACATGCCTGCAATGACGCATGACCCAGTGATTGTAACATCACAAAATGTTTATTTTGGATCACAGAGAGCTTATATCTTATTACATATGACACATTTACAAACCTCCTGAAATGATTGGAATTTTTATTTTGAACACCTTATTACTGTTCCTCTCCTTCTCCCAGAAACACCAAAGAAAGCTGCCAACAGAGGCAGCAGAACTACTATCAGTGGAGATAAAGTTAGCCTATAGATGTGACAATGCTGATTAGGTGTAGTTTAGAGATAATGAACTAAATTCTTCCCTGTTGCAAAAAGATAGGCCAATTAGAATTCCCTTCTTTTTGAACCAATTCTACAATTTAATGGGCACATGAAACTTCCATTAACAATAATGGGAGTTCTGTGCAGGCAGTGGGGGCAAAATAAAGCCCTGTAGAATTTTTCCCTTATAAACAGCATGAAGCAAATGGAGAATGATACTAATCTCAAAGCACTCATGCAACTTGCAGTATCCTGACTGAGAATAAAATCTGGGAGAGTGGTTCTGGGGCACAGGGTGTAAAATTAAGGAGTGAAAAACATACAAAGCTAAACAAGACAACCAACAAGGTCAGCTCAACTAACAGTAATGCAGGTGAATTGGTCCAGACCACTCTGAAACTGAGTATCTATAGAATACATAAATTAAATAGAGACATTAAAAATGTTTTAAGCCCAAATTAAAGAAATAAATGGAAATAACTTGCTTGTCAGTGGGCTGAAAATCAGTGATTTATAAAGCACCTGGGATTACACTGAAAGAGACGGTACATCTGCACAGTGTAGACATTAATAAAAAAAAAAAAACAATCACTTGTAGTATTATTTTTAGTGTTATTTTACAGTAGCCATGTTGTTAAGACGTTACCTTAGTTGACTGAAGTATTAACGAGCTTACAGATCTGAAGCTACTTCATTCAGCTGTATCATACCACATCCAGCCCCAGTAACTAGTAGTACTCTAACTTGTAGATCAAATGGATAAAAATCATGTTCCATACCATGTTCCATTTTTTGCATTTAATTCTCTATGCTTATGTTGCAGTAAATAACTAACTTGAGAAAAAGCTACACCCTTTGTGTGTGAGGGTGAAAGAGTCTCTGGGCCTACGCACCCTGCCATGATGGT
Organism: Egretta garzetta; assembly: GCF_000687185.1. NCBI lineage: Eukaryota > Metazoa > Chordata > Aves > Pelecaniformes > Ardeidae > Egretta > Egretta garzetta. Next base: position 540,518 of record NW_009260335.1, read on the forward strand.
ACACTTGCAAATAAGGCTCATGGTACATGGACAAATCTAGTAAAAAACATTTAAGTAAAGAATCCAAGGGTCTGGATGAACATATATTATCTCAGCTCTTGCAAATAGAAGTAAATCAGGAGAATTGATATACTCAGACAAATTGTTCTTTGAGATGTTTATTTTATCATGGAAACTCAACACCTACAGGGATTCTGCAGACTTTCTCTGATCATGCCATTGGGAAGTCATGAATTAAAAATATAATTTAGCTGCATTATACTTTCATTTTTCTCAAATTAAACCAAAGAAGTCTGTAGTCAATCAGTGTATAAAATGTATAATATACTACATTCACATTTTATTTGCACAGTTTTTCTTGAATTACAGTTATCAGGAAAAAGATTATAACATAAATGTCAGTTCTTGGAGCCCCGAATGAAATGCTTAACTGTTATAGAGTGTGTTACAACTTTCATAATGTATTTCTATAACGATTTTCCATTCTGATGTATTTTCTCATGCTTTTCAAATTCAAAAGGGTTATGGCTACAATGTCAATACTAAATAATTTGTCCTTTATATGTCTCAGAAATGGTCTTGAAGAGGCCTTTTTTATTTTTCCCCATAGTTTTGGTTGGTTATGATCCTTTCCAACAGAATCGATTGCATTTGGTGTTGGTGATTACACAGTATGGTTATTATTACTGCAATATTTATTGTCTCTTCTGAAATACACAGAAAATATGGATTATAAAGACTATTCTTCTACACTTTGTTCTTTTAAAGACCATTCATATCCACTTTCTCTAAAAGTATGGTTAAAATCCTCTTTAAAAAAACCCAAAACCAATTTTTTTTCCTGAAATTCT
>NW_009260335.1:541390-568205 GCF_000687185.1 Egretta garzetta
TGAATAGGGTACCTGGGTGTTTTCACTATGTATGTTTCCGCCCTTTATGACATGCTGTTTGGAACTTGATGATTCATGTTCTATTATTAACCTTTTATGAGACATGAAAATCATAGTGAACTAAATGTATTCATTTAAAGTACCCATTCTTAGAGACATACTTTAACACTGGTTTCACTAAAATTAAGACATTTTTATGCAGAGAGGTGGGGTGCATCAGCTGAGCTAGATTGGCCACAATGTCACAATGATACTGCCTTCAGTATTTGAACGAGTTTATATCCTTCTGCATGTAGCTGTGCATTGTGTAATGCACACATGCACAAATGCTGCATGTGTGGTATTCAATGTGTTTAGTTAATGAGTCTTCTGTGATGTTGAAAATGTATAAATAAACATAATCAGCTAATATTTTACATTGCATAGTAATTTTTAATGAATAAAGTTTTGTGATGCAAAAAAAGTGCCAACATTAGCTTTAACACAAAAAGAAAATGAAAGTTGTTTGGTTATTTTCAGGTTTTGTAAGAAATATTTAACTGACATTAATGTATATATATGTGTGTTTATACAGAGCTATGTAAGTATTATATGTGCATTTATCTCTTAGAAATTCAGAGTTAAGTTTCCAATTTGACATGAAAAAGTGAAAAACTATACATTTCACAGTATGAAACATTAAGATCTACAAATTTACTGTAGGTTAGACCCATGGAAAAGACAGCTTTTTATCCTTCCTCCTTTGTTCTCTTTTTACCAAATTTAGAAACTGTTTTATGTTTAGATTAAAAAGAACATTGATATAATAGCTACATGACCATAACCTCCAATTTTTCTTTCATCTTAATTTTTCTATATAAGATATTCAGGTTTTAAATTTTTTTAATCATGAATTTATAAATGGGGTGTTAAGACACAATTTTGGAATTACTATTTCACTATTAGGTTTTGTTAGGTGCATTATAATTTTGAGATTCTAACTCAATGTTTCATTCCTCTCTTATTTCTTCAATGTAAATACTTTCTCCCCATTAAAAAATGCTGTAAGTGTGTTGGGTAATTAGTGTCAGACTGTTTCTCTGTTCTTATCCAGATAAGTAACACTTTCATCTGTGAAGAGACTCTTGGAATAGATTAAGTCATTACTTAAGATTATTAAAATTATATCCATCATTATTTTTAGAGTAATTCTAGAAGCAGATATTCATTTAAGCTCTAGTTCTGTAAACAGAATTAACTAATATTTATTAACTAATATGTTAACTAATATTTATTTCACAAAGGTCCAATACACTTAACATTGGAACTGTAGTCATTCCATGATTTGAAAAATATGCTTATGAGTTTAAGAGAGAGAGAATAAGGTTTTTAACAAACATGAACAAACATCCAGCTCTCAGTCAAAATCAATGTTATTTCCATATCACCCTTGCCTTATTTAATGAATGAACAAAAGGTAAAACAGTAGGAATTAAGTATATCCAGATAGAAATGTTTCTAGTCTAAAGTTTTTCAATCAGTTTTTAATGAAATTTATTTCTTCTCAGTGGAGTTCTTTTCTGTAGTTGTGAAAGAAACATGACAATGATTCAAAGTAAAGACTGCAGATATGCGTGATATATGATTTATGACTTTCTTCTATAGGTTTTCTTCCTCTTTCCTTCATTCAGGCCACCAGCATGACTGTCTCCAGAGTGCATTTGTGTCCGCTGTTCTTGTATTCCTAAGGTTCATACTTTGTTGCATGGTTCACTTCATACCCATTATTCATACCCATGAGAAGCAAAGAAGGATTTCAAGACTTTAATGTGTACAAATATTTTATGCTCAAAGATAAGCCCAAAACATCTTTAGAGAAGCTTTCTTTTCTACATTTTTGAACACAAATATAAAGAAGGAAATTACTGTATTCAACTACATGACAATGCACTTAGAACCATACAAAATGTAAAATGAGATGAACTCTGCTATAAAGCATGACTTTAACAGATCTGTTTAAGAATCAAGTTAAAAGCAATAAAATGAAATTACGTATATGTTATCTAAATAATTTTAAGTGGTTTTGAGACATTTGTTAGTACTCTGTTCAAGTTCTGGAAAAACACACACACAAACAAACAAAACCAGCTTTTTAATCAAAACCAGATATTTTATCTAGCTTCCAGAAGATTTAGACATGGGTTATAGCCACACCCATCATATTTTCCAATATAGTGTTTTTTAAGCAAAGCAGGATGGATCATATAAGTGAGATATTCTCAGTCTTGCAGTTTTTAAGGGATCTTCAACATATTTCTAAATAAAAAGCTCCAGTGAGAACTAATATAAGTTGACTTCAGTGTAGACTATTAGGGAAAAGGATGAATTGTTACTTTTACTTTTTGGGTTTTATGAAGTTTATTGCAGAACATTATTTTCCCACTTTACTGTATTTGCAACATCTAACATAGAGCAGCCTAACACTACCAAATTTATGTTGTACATTAGTTCCATTCTGAAATAAGTTTTAGTCTGGTGTAAGTCTTAGTATTTAAGACTAAAACATACTTAGTTTAACTAAGATTTTGGTGGGCTTAATTCCATAGTATCTCTTCGATATATATCTACTTCATTTCTGTGTTAAAGTAAATCTAGTCAGAACAGGTGATGCAAGAAAGCCCAAAGGCTTCTCTCCATTAAAGAAAAGCTCAGAACAGGATGGAGCATAGAACAAGATGGAGAGTCAACAAAATATTTCTACTATGAAGGAAAAACTGAAAGAAACTTGATGGATAAAGAAGAAATTACAGGTACAACTATAACTTGCATACAGTAACTACAGATTCTAATTCAGAAAACCAGATTTGGGGTTGTGATTGATTTTTTTAGGTATTTTTGCTCCCTCAGCACTGACAGCAATTTGGTTATGGGAATCCAGTAGCAATTAATTGATTCAGGTTAATAGCTATTCATGTAATAAGATATTTACTTCTTCATTTGGCATTAGAAATCCAAAATAAAATCAAGAAGATTTTAATCAAGAATTAAAAAACAGCCTATGCAGCTAGTGTAAATCAGAGTAGTATGAAGATTACTTGAAAATCTGGTTTGTCTGAATTACATTGAATTTTTTTAAATGAATCCTTACTCTTTTCATTTTTATGGTTTTTGAAGTCAAAAAGTATTTCTTGGGTGGATTAATGTCCTTGCTGCAAAAAAAGAGAAATACATTTTAAGATGTAGTCCTCAGAGCTAGACGAAGATAAATGCGGATTCACTGTCTTATGTCCTTAGCAGAGGCAAGTTTTAGTTTTTTGTTTCTTTTTTTTTTTTCTGACATAATTCTCGAGGAGTTGGAAGAAGCTAAATCTTAGGTATACATCTGTCATAAAGTTAATATTTTCCTAAAATCATAAGCTATTTTGTAGGGTTGAAAAGACAACAGAATAACTTGTATTTATGCAGCTGACAACATCCAAGTAGGCATATTTCATACAGAACTTGGATTCCCCAGAACAAGAACAGGCGGGACCTGAGCGCCATAGAACAGCACCATAGAAATGCTTTAGAGCACGTCAAGCTGGATTCACCAGAAGGACCTTGAAGCAAGGGAGTAAGTGAAGAATAATGAAACAGGAAAAACAATTATGAAAAGGTGAAGGTAAATTCTGTATGCCTTGATTTGAAGATAATACCTTGGGAAGATAATATTCAGTTCTCTGGGAGCCCAGCAGTGTACTGAGTGCATAGCTAAGGCGGTAAAAAAGCTAAACCATTTTTTGTATAATTTTTCTAGTATCCCAATGACAAATGAGAAGAATATTAATTTCTTGGCGGAAAGCTGGTATATGAATTACGGTAAGCTTTTTGTGGCCATTTTCAAATGCCACAAACCAAGAAAGCAGGAAAGTCTGGCAGGTTACTTTGAAGGAAGAATTTTCTATTTCAGCTACTGTATTTTCCTTACAAAGCTGGGAGAAAATAGTTTATACACAAGTGTTTCTTAAAACAAGATCTGGTCAAGGTGTTTGGATCAAATTATTTTCCAACTGTTTAACTTGTGGAATTCCTGTAGTTGTCACACTGATGTTCTGTAATCAACATTTATTAACATGGCATCAATCATATCAAATCTGCTATTTCTTCTGTAGAGAGGCTGAACATTTTTTAAGTTTGGTTCAACTACTGCTTTCTGAACATTTTCCTTATGTATTTTTATGGTTTCTTTTTCAAAAATTCTTTTTTCAAATGAGTCAGTAGAAACTTTCCAAGATGCTCCCTACAAGACCATACCATAAAGATGACCTTTGTTTAATCTATAAAAATCTATAGCTAAAAAAGCTTATAGATAAACTCACTGAATTTGACTTCTACCACCATATGCTAAATTTCATCATGGTAAAATGAACATAAAGGGCAAGTACTGCAATAAGAAATAAAGCTAACCCCTATGACTTGCACCTGTTTCATTCCAACAGATCTACCTGTTTTTGTTGTGGTGTGGTTTTTTGGGGTGTTATTTTTTAATACATATTTTTGTGATGCTTCTCATTAGGCAATTAAATCAGGATTTGATGAATGGGAAAAAGACTTTAAAAAGAAAATGAAGACTGTATGCCGTTCATTTAGAGCCATAATTTTCTGTGCAGCATCCATAGTATAGAACTCCTATTTCTAGCATCACAGTATCAGTAAAAGTAAACTAAACAACTGTTTATGTGCCTAACTTATTGATGATGACTCCACTATTTTCATGGGTTCACTGTCAAAATCATTAGCTACAGAAACTTTCCTCAGGCGATTTGCAGCTCTTAAACTTATCCCACTTGAAATATGACATATCAGGTAAACTGAACTTAGATTTAAATAGCTTTTTGGGGGTTTTTATGACTCAGTTGAATGAACAGTCAATATCAATTACACTTTTAATGTACTGAGTCACAGACACATTCACAGGATGTAATTCCTTATATATCATAGAATCATAGAATCATAGAATGTTTTGGGTTGGAAGGGACCCCTAGAGGTCACCTAGTCCAACCCCCCCGCAGGAGCAGGGACACCGCTAACTAGATCAGGCTGCTCAGAGCCCCATCCAACCTGGCCTTGAATGTTTCCAGGGATGGGGCCTCCACCACCTCTCTGGGCAACCTGTTCCAGTGTTTCACCACCCTCATTGTAAAGAACTTCTTCCTTATATCTAGTCTAAACCCACCCTGGTTTAGTTTAAAACCATTACCCCTTGTCTTGTCACTGCTGGCCCTACTAGATATATATCTACAGCAGACACGGTGGTGTGAACTGGTATTGTCAACTCCAGTATAAATAGATATCTGCTGCCCTGAAAATAAAAGTGATTTCCTCTAACTGATTTTTGAAAATGTTTTATGGTTATGTTGATCTCAAAAATACTTGTTGCTAAACTGCCAGCCAAACATTTCAATGGACATTCATATACAGTGATGTTTTGAGGTTTTACTGCATTCATTAGAAATTGTAAGAAAGGCCATATACAAGAAAACGACCATCTGGCTAGTGTTTATTATTTCCATTTATCTTCTTTTCCCTGTCACTGTGTGTCCTTCCATGCCTTCCCTTACCAGGACAGTGAGCAGAAATAACACAGCTTGCTTGCCGTAGTGTCTGCTACTGGTTGTCATATTCCACATAGTTGGCTTATATTGAGTAATATTTCTCTCTCCTTCCTTATTGGGATTTTGTGCCTCATGCCAAAGCAGAAGACTCTTCCCAGCATGACCTTATGCTTATGGCTAGCTTTATTCACAAAACATTTGGCACAAACTAGCAAGTTACTCTCATTATTTCATACTCACAGAAATCAGATGAATAGCAGCATATACACTTTAAGAAGATGGTTTTTAAAAAAAGCAGGTTTTTTTTTTCCCCAGAGAATTGCAGATAGTGCCAACTCCAAATACCTCAACACTTGATCTGACAGTATACTCCAACACCAATTTGCCGTCAGGATCTATAAAAGTTATGAATTCCTTTGCCTTTTTCTATTACTGGGACCAGTTAAGTCTGTGCTGTTGCTCTACAGCTGTGCAGCTATATCTTCACAGGCTTTAGCAACCTGATCTAATTAACTGCAGGGGCCTTGGACTAGATGACCTCTAAAGGTCCCTTCCAACCCAAAGCATTCTATGATTCTATGATTTATCAAACCTGCACAGTCAGCGAATGTTTATCTACATCTTTACTGTGGGATCAAACAAATGCATACCACTATACGTACCTGACAATGAAAATAACCCCTGACAGTTTCAAAACTAGCTGTAATAACCATCCTTCATTTTGAGGGTTTTTTTTTGTCTTGTTCATCAGATTTATGTCAAAGTTATAAAATAAGAAATACTAATATGTGTTTGCTTTAAATCCAATATATACACTATAGAAATAAAATATAGCTCTGGGGAGCTAGATGGAATTAAACCTTCTGTACCCTGGACTTCATCAAAGGTTGACATAATTAGCTCTCCAAAGTAAGAAAAGCAAACAATAAAGAAATATTTTCTCCCTTCAGTATTGTATCTTCATACAGCTATATACAAGCTATAAGCAACAGCAAGTGTCATGTCAATGGAACTGGTAGTGCCATTACATTAGATATTGCTATTTAATCAACAATTCATGGAAGTATTTCAGTGTAGGTATATCAGTATAAACATATGTTTGTATATGTGAATCTATTTATGTATAAACAAACACAAAACAAAAATAATACTGTTAGGCCTATTCATTCTTCCCTCTTCCCATTTCCCTTCCCATGAAAAAATGTTGTGATACTTTATGTTTTATTATATATTACAATAAAAATGGTTTTGCATGCAGAAGTACTGGTGCAATTGTCTTGCTTTGTACCTGAAACTGATATTACATCTTCTGGATATGACTCAGCTTTACATATATCTCAGCATGAGTGGGAAGGCATCCCATTCTTCCCATCATCATCCATCAGTATGCCAAAATACAGGCTGCTGCACATAAAGAACTAAAGTGCCGTAAGAGAAGGCATCTTTGTTGGCTGTTCAGTTATGCAGAATATAAAAGACCAGCCTTTCTGTTTCTAGACACTCCTCAAAAGTTATAGTCAAACAAACCACTTTTACAGTGCTCTTCAGTTCATTGTATTTATTTACTATGTGTACATTATTCTCATTTGCCTTCAGAGAATGCATGTTGAATTCTAAACGCTTACACTGCTGAATTTCCCCACTAGAAGCACTCTACACAGTGATGGTTTCTGAATGCACATATTAGCCAGGATTTACTTTTATATTCATTTTGCATACCTTTGAGGTGGTTGTTGTTGGTTTTTTTCCCTAGCAAAATGCAGTTTGTGCAGACTGCTAACCCTACCTTGCACTGAGTACTGATGTGGCTGAAAACAGTGGGTGTCAGCCTGGCATTTTTCCTTCATCGTACAATTTGTTTTCTTGCCAGTAAGGTTAAGAGCAAGGGATACAAATTAACTGATGTAAAATTACTAGCTGAAAATAGATGTCATGCAAATATCAAATCATCTATCCTATTTACATATTGGCAGATAACCTGCTAGAGACATTGGTTTTAAATAGTTCAACGTATAAGGGAAGCACAAAAGCATACCATGATAAAACAATGATCCTGAGGGTTTCTACATCATTGCATTTCAATTTTAGTTGGAGGAAATGAAACCTGAATTAAGCTCTTCTACAAACTTGAAAGTTGGTAGAACTTTTTCAAATCCTCATTATATTTTAATGATATGTCATGTTTTGGAGCAGTATGTAGAAAAAACTTAACATCTAGATGCATTAACTCAGGAAAATATTTTATGAATGAATTAAAAAGAAATCCACAGACTTTCAGACTAGATAGCCACTGAAATTTTTTCAGATTCTAGATATGCTGTGTTAGCACATTTAATTTTTCAGAGTTTGCTCCATTCAATTTCCTTTTGTATGTTTCTAGAAAAAATGTAGCCTTGGATGTACGTTGCGCATATGGTACTTGTAATTGTCAGACACAAATGAAGACAGGAGAGAGAATTTTTTGTCAATATGAGCCATTTTTCTAGAGTCTTATATAAACAAATATTAATAAAATTGCACTCTGAAATGGCCAAATAGTGTCATCTTGTATTTTCTTACAAGTGCTAAGTGAATGAACAATTTACATTAAACCTCAATTATTGAGAAATTAGAAAAATACAATACCCAATATATATATTAAAATGTATATATTTAGATAACATTATCTCTAATTAGAACATTATATATTTAGAATATAAGCAATTGGTACATAAAAAGAAATATTATATATAAAAAATAGAAAATATATATAGTTAGAAAAAAAATACAAAACCAATAAGGTAATTACTCAGATCAGAAAATAAAAAGTAAGAACAGACTTTACTAGAAGTCTTATTCACCAGAAATATTTTTTTCCTCTTCATTTCCTCAATATAACTAGTTAGACGGAGTTGGCCTGGAGAAGTGCCTTGCCCAGTCCATTGCCTAGACCCGTAAGCCAATGAATATTGTATGTGCTGAGCCTTCTAGAGACCTACAAGGTAGAAGGGAATGACCTGTGTGTGCTCTTCTGATTTCAGTTTCAACTACAGAAACATCTCCCCAGCTTAATCAGTTGTTCATTATATGCTGACAGCACTGAAAAACCCTCAGCTTGCTTTGTAATGTGATGATGGGATTTCATTTAATAGAGGAAGGAAATAAACTCACCCCAGATCAGAAAGCATCTCTTTTTGCAAGCAGATGTTGGGACACTAGGTAAATTTTATTTTATCTCAGGGAGTTCTGCAGGCCCAGAGAAGTTGTCTTATTTCTACAATGATCACCAATTTGTTTTCTTTGTTCCTGTGTTACTGGCCAAATATAAGGTTCACCATGCCAGACGCCACAGGAACTGAACATTGTACATCCAGCAGCTATCTATCAGTGCAGCCACATACCAAGGATAAATGCAATGTACAGGTAATGGCTGGTGTAAGTTCTAAAAGAAGTAGCTTCCATCCGAGAAAAACTTAACACAGTTCCATCTGGTACCTCTGCTCACTGTTAATAAGCTGGCAGGGCAATGGAAGCAGGATGGAAGGGCTGTAGCATCCAAGAAGATTGCTTAGTACAAATTATAAACTTGGGTACCTACAATTTCATGCCCTGGGAGGTGCTCTTGGGACGATTGTGTAGCAGCTGGCTACCCCCTTAGTCACAGAATGACTCACTTTGTTATTAAAGTAAATTAAGAGATAGAGGTTTATTGAGTGTTGGGCAACCCACTAATCAGTGCAATATGGTTTACTTGAAGGGAGGGCTGGATGCCAAATGGAACCAGAATTCGATTTGGAAACCATATCTACAGGTTCCCTGTCAAAAGAGAAGTATGCAGAACATGTAGAAGGAAAGAATGTATCCTCAGAAAGCCTTTCATTTTGCGGTAGCAATCAATATGCCAGCAGAAGAAAAGAAGAGGGACAGTCCTGAAGTACAAACACAGGAAATGTTCATGATGAGGACAGGTCCTGCCACATGCTATTTTAATTAGACAGGACCTAATACACAGTGCTGACAGCAAGGAAGGGATCTCTTTAGGTACAGTCAGACTGCTGGAACTTCTTATGCCCAGCTGAGGATCAGAGTCAGTCAACAGAGTTTTACCCTACAAAGCACAATAATCAAAGGACAAACTGTTACCACCTGGTGTTTTTCAATAGGAATTTGAAATTTAATTGCTAACAACTGTTTTAATGGGTGAGGGGGAAGTATCTTACTCAGTTTTCTTAGCAATTTAAAAATAAAAATAATATAAAAAGAAAAGAAAAAATAGAAAGAAAAAGAAAACAAAAGAAAACCAGCTAAGGAATGAGGTCAATACTAGTACTGGAAAACATTTAGGTGCAGGGTGGGATTAGTTTATCTCAACATTCTTCCTGGTGTGAAGGCCTTCATTCTGGGATTTTTATCATTATATATTATTACTAACAAATTATGTAATACAGGTCCTCAGTTCTGTTTAATACATTCTTAAGGTTTTACAGCAAAATTTAACACTTAACCTTCCGTATTGAGCAACCACCACGTTCTCACATACTGAAGCATGACTGATAAACTATAAAGAGGGAAAAGAAAACTCTGTGTTAATGAGATGTTAACACATAACAGCATAATATGTGATTTTATACTACTTATGTTTAAGAGTTATATTTATTACAAACTTTTAAATTCCAAGGCAACCAAATCTGAACACATGTAATTCAAAAAATGCTTTCTATTCCTTTTTTAAAGACATATATAGGACACATAGTTAAGAAACTAAATAATTCATTTTTTGAATTAACGTATTTACATAATAACAGAAAACAGTCATCCTACATTCGAGTCCCTAGAATAATGGTAGTGTGAATGATTACAAGCAATTCACATGCAAGTAGAAAATTAGTAAGATTTTTAAAAGTGCAGCAAACGTGAATTCATCAGGAAAAAAAACCCACCATGCTAAACAGCTTTATTTATGACAGATCTACTGCATTAGTTAGAGGGAAACATTACTTCTTTATGTAACTAAACTGAATAGAAAGTGCAGTTAAAAATATTTAGGAGTAATATTGACTTGAAATGCATTGTATATACCTTAGAAAGCAAGTCTGGAAATAAAAAAAGGTTTTGGTAAACTTGAGATCTGGCATAAAATCAGTCAGAAGAAATCCAGTAAAGATAAATGCAAAGACCTACATTTGGAAAGGAGGTATTAAATGCAAGAATGGAAAATGAACAATTACTGACTGGGCTGAAATGCTGCAAAAAGCAACTAGATGTTGAGTAGATACAACTGAGAATGAATCAAAAGTGCAATGTTGTTGCTCATCACCGTGTCAGGCAGCTTCTAGTGTAGGATCATAGAATCACAGAATGTTTTGGGTTTGAAGGGACCTCTAGAGGTCATCTAGTCCAACCCCCCGGCACTGAGCAGGGACACCGTTAACTAGATCAGGCTGCTCAGAGCCCCGTCCAACCTGGTCTTGAATGTTTCCAGGGATGGGGCCTCCACTACCTCCAGTGTAGGAGGTACTAACAGTGTTATAGGTAAGACGCTGATGACAACTATCCTGATCTACCTATTCTAGGGAGCTATTTTTTGGAGTACACACTCAGCTTTATGTGTAGCAGTTAATGATTTAAGCAAATGTACAGAAGAAAAAAATACATTGCATTGTTAGGAGAGACTGCATCTATAGTCTGCTTTAATCCAAAGGAATCTGTAGGAAGTGGAAGAATAACTGTATTTTTGGACCACAGGTGAAAAATTAAAACCTACTGCAAATACAGCAAAAAAGGGTAAAGGCTAGCCTGTAAAGGTTATAAAATCTTTACTGGAAGTTTTTAAAGTACAAAGCAAACAAAAGTAACAGGGATGATCTAAATATACTTAATACTACTTCAGATGAGGAAGATAGATAGCATTATCTCTCAAGGTTCCTTTCAACTATTCACTTTTTTAATCCCTTATACACATATTGTACATGCTTTAATTGCAGTCACAGTAAGTTCCATTACTGGACAGGATTTAGCAATAGTTGCATAGCTCCTCAGGGACTTCTGAACTAATAAAGTGAATCTGACTGGATAAAATTGTCAAAGATTTAAAAAGACCCAAAATTCATGTTGCAGCTTTTTTGACTATGGATTTGAATATATGGGCTTTTTATTATTATTTTTTATTGCTTTTTTTCTTTTGAGATGCCTAATCTATAGCATCTCTGAATACAACTTTTCTGTTAACTGCACTTGGTTAGTTACAATTATAAAATGTTAAGAAACGTAAATTTCTTTGTGTATTTCAGATACAGTTTTCCTTATGTTGACAGAGAGAAATAAGTTTCACAGGTTCTCAAATGAAAATTATTAAAGCAATCAGATTGTTAGACTCTATTTAAATGCTTCAGACAATCATTTAGTGTCCTTTTGATCAAGAACAAGCTACCTAAAAATCAGTTTCTTTGATCCTTGTTGTTCCCAGTAGAGTCCCTAGAGCCAGAAGAAATACAGTCCATAGATATCCTGTATGAATTTGTTCACAGCCAAACTGTCTAATATCACTATATAATGCCATGTTAACCAAATATTTATGTTGCAAACACCCATGTGCAAAGGACAGCCCGCACTCACACTGTGTTTTCAGATTTATTGTCTGGATGCATAACAAATGCTGTCTTCAGGAATGGACATTCCAAAAAGCAGTACTGAAAAAAAAAGATTCAATTTCTTCAACAGTAACCATCTAGACTATAATATCTTGGTGTGTAAACTGCAATTATTCTGTGGTGGAGAACACTGCACATACTTCTACTCTTTTATAGGTAAATAATGGCATTCTAACCTAAACCACAGTAATTTTAACTTTGAGTGTTTTATTGACACATTAGATCCTATCTTGCCATATTTTCCTTCTGATCCCTTTTCCACATAGGATATACTTATCCTGTGAACATGTAAAGAAGCAGAGTGATACTACTAGCCAAAGTCACTTCCTCTTAACTTAAAACAGATTTTTGAAGTAGTGGATTCCAGAAAGAACCCTCTGAAATTTTTGTTTTGTTGAGAGTTTAGAGTTCCAGTGTTCAAAAAACGTGTACATAGGACCTACTCCTAATCATTATGTACAATTACAATGCCTAGCAAGGATCTAACTAGTGATCTACATGCACAATTACCTTGTTTGCAAACATATAAGATAATATAAAGTGTAAATCAGTTAGAGATTTGTATGTACAAAATTGTGTAGGTGCATTTTTTAATCCAGGTTCATCTGGGTCCAGCTTCTCTCTTTTAAAGCAGAGTCACATGGGAGGGCCTAAGTCACACCAGTTTCCCAAGACCACTTATGTTTGTTTCTTACAATGTATTATAAGATATGTGTTTTATAAACTGATGAATTTGGAAAAAAAAAACAAAACCTTCAAGTGATATTAACCATATTTTGTCTTGTGCAGGGGTTAAGTGTGCAGCAGGAAGTGGTGCCCACTCTGGTTCTGACATGGATGTGAGCAATTTCTTGGCACTGTTCATTTCATATCACTGCTGGATGGTCTCACATTTTTGCCCACACACCAGCATGGCTGACACCTCTATGTCAGCAGAAATTCAGAATTAAAATGTTCTAAAGAGTAGAGCACTAGTTGTTTGCATCTTATCATTTGTGGATGCAGTACAGCTCTTTTACATTAATAAAAAATAGGGTAATGGTCTGAAACCAGGTTGTGCACATATGTAAAGACTGCCTAAAAGATGGGATTAAGAATATTTTGTGAAATATATATTTACTAACTGTTACATAGGCATTAAAATCAATTTAAGTCAGTGCTGGAGGAGGGAATACTATCAGTGAAAAAAAAAAAATTGGTGAGTACAGATAGTTAAGATGGCTACAGAAGTTACTCTTAAGAAACACAGTGCTCGTGGGTATGAGGAAAGGGACAGAACCTTTTAAAAATTAAAAACTAGTACCCTGTTGTGGTTTAACCCTGGCTGGCAACTAAGCACCATACAGCCACTTGCTCACTCCCCCCAACAATGGGATGGGGGAGAGAATCAGAGGAGTAAAAGTGAGAAAGCTTGTGGGTTGAGATAAAGATAGTTTAATAGGGAAAGCAAAAGCCACACATGCAAGCAAAGCAAAACAAGGAATTCATTCACCACTTCCCATCAGCAGGCAGATGTTCAGCCATTTCCAGGAAAGCAGGGCTTTATCATGCATAATGGTTTCTTGGGAAGACAAACGCCATCACTCCAAATGCCCCCCTTCCTCCTTCTTCCCCCAGCTTATATACTGAGCATGACGTCATATGATCTGGAATAGCTCTTCGGTCAGTTTGGGTCAGCTGTCCTGACTGTGTCCCCTCCCAGACTCTCGCGCACCTGGCAGAGCTGAGAGCTGAAAAGTCTTCGGCCAGTCTAAGCACTACCCAGCTACAGCTAAAACATCAGTGTGTTACCAACATTATTCTAATACTAACTAACATAGTACTAAACGCAAAACACAGCACCATTGCAGCTACTAGGAAGAAAATTCACTCTGTCCTCGCTGAAACCAGGACATACCCACAAATGTGTTTCTCCATGCTAGGGGTTTCTGTTTTAACATTTAGACATCAGTAAAATTTTCACTGAGCTCAGTAGAATGACTTCTTTTGAAAGAAGGAATTAAATCATGGCCTACCTGCTCTAACTCATTCATAACCATTTCCAGCCCAGCAGGCAGTGGTTTACTAGAGGTGTAGTCACCTGTATCAAGTGGTAATTCTTAAGGACCACATTTATACTGGAAGTACCATCTAATAGTGTAAGACAGTGAAGACTGGTACAAGAGCTAGAACTATTTTCTGGGCTGAGTTTACTCTGTGCAGTCTACAGGGCAGTACTCTAGGGAAAAAAAAATGAAACCAGTTGTATTGGATTTATATTGCAAGGGCTGGTAACAAGGGGGTTTCAGGGAGGACCTCTATTAAAAGACCCCAATCACTTGCACTACTCATTGCCTTACCTAAGGGACTTAGTGTAACCTGCACTGATACTAAGGGAATGGAGAAAAAGACAGTGGCAGAAGAGGTGTCTAGAGTGAAATTGAGCCTGGGAAATGGAGAGGAAAGATGTTTTCCCTAAGAGTTTAAATGTTGTTTCTGATTCCCAATATCCATCGGCAATCAAACATTTAACTTAAGTTAAATACCCCAAGTTGAGTCTGTTTTGCCTGCAAGAGTAGTTTCTGACTGATACTCATGTCTTATTTTAAGCCATGAGTTTTCTTTTTCTTGCTCTTCTTGTTTTCTTCCCCCATCTCTCTGAGGGCACGGGGTCAATAAGCAGCTGTGTGAGTGCTTGCCTGCCACCTGGGGCCTACCCACCACACCAGTGTGCTCATGATTCCAATGGACGACCAGAAAGTCTCCATTAGGCTTAAAGATGCCTAGTAATTTAAATAAGTATCTACAGATAGAAAATGCCTAATGACCAGTAACAACGTGCCATTTAGATCTGCAATCACTTACACGGTTACATGCTGCCATTGTGACAGCTGGAACAGCCATCTAAGTACTGGGCCACAGAATACAAGGAAACAAACTGGTCATTCAAAAAGTAGATGCACATGTGAGTTCCACTAGAAAGGCAAGTAGGAGGACTGAATCATTGGAATGCATAAAATATACCTTACTTCATTTATACCAGTTTTGTACTACTTGGATAAATTCAACTTGGTCTTCAAGCAGCTATGTTACAAGAAAAGAATCAAACTTTTAACATATTTATCATTTTTACTGGTTGTGGTTTTGTTCATAATACCAGTCTGAAAGCTACTGTAATTGATTGTTATAATTGTCCTGAATAGGCAACACCATTTATAATTTTTTGTCTGCCAAAAAATATCTCATTGAGTAATATTCAAATTGCAGTATCCTTAAATCGAAACATTACCTCCTTTTCAATTAAGCAAGCAACTACATATATTACTAACAGCGACAGCTTAGATAACGTAGATACATCTGCAAATTATTCTTAAAGAACCCTAACACTTTCCGGAACCTGCATAAAGTGGATATAAAGACAAAAATTATCAGTCAAAGTATACAATGTTCATACCACAAACAAATCTTTTTTTAAGTATTGCCATATTCTAATGCAGTTCCCATGGTTTAAATAAGACTCTTTTTTTTATGCACAAAAGTATCAGGCTTTTTCGGTTAATCCTCTCTGTCATTATTGCACACGCAAAGCAGATCCAAAAGATTTTTCTGTTTACCAAAACACAATGTTGATGCAAATTCCAGTGGTAGATCATTTATACTGGCCTGCATTACAGATAATATTGTCCTGTCCAATAGAAGAATTAATAGTAAACAATTTCAAGTTATAGAGCTCAAATAACATTTTAGCACAAACTTACAGCACACAATCAGACAGACCTTTCCAACATCTTATACATCATTGACCTTCACCTTGAGAGCACAGCTGCCTCTTTGAAAGCAAAGATAGTACACTGGAGGCAGTCTGAATATGGTCAGGTCAATTGTAACAATAACAAATGCAGCATAACCTATTTTGTTTTATTAATTTGAAATATTATTGCAATAGCTGTGAAGTAATGCATACTTGCTCCAGGAGCATGCATTACAATAATGAGTTCTCTAAAAAAAAATACTGCAGTTCAGTTAGTTTTACATATGATATGCTTGAGGTTTTTTAAAAAAAATATTTATAGAATAAAGTATGTTTAAAGAATCAAATATAACTTATTGCAATGCCTGCTTTAACATATGGGAAGAACAGTATGAATATGAAGCTGAATCTTCTACTCTTTTACAGCATTACTTTGGTGGTACCAACTGACCACACATTCAAAGAATCTCGTAAAGAAACAAGCCGATTGTAATACTGGGCAAAGGAATATTATTTAATATCTGCTTATTGTAAAATGTTAGATTCTTTCCATTCTACTATTCTATTCAAATTTTAAGACAACAGCTCATTCCAGACTGAATTCTTACACCATGCATACTACAGCTGCAAAGGAAATTTCTGCAGTTCATACTAACAACTGCCCAAAGCTCATTTGGAACATCTGTGTTTCAAACATTTTAGTCATTATTTGAAAGCATATTTTATTCACTCAAAATACAAATATTAGCTTTATGTTGACAGCCTCTGCATGGAGACCAAACACAGATTTGAGAGACCTCAATCCTTTTGCTAATTTTCTTTAAAATTTGTGGGGTAAAATCTTTTAGCTTTCCATCTATATCATCTGCCTCTACTGTTTTATCAACAGGTCACGAGAGAGATGTCAAGCAAAAATGCGATTTGCATGTCCCTAAAAGGTGTGAGCAAATGTATACAAAAGTTACAAGTTAGATTTTAACATGTTTACAAGTGATGGATATTCTCCAAAATATGAAAGAACAGTAACATTAATGGCAAGGTGGAACAAAAATTATAGATAAGCAATGCGTAGTTCAAAAGCAGAAAAAAAAAAAATGTTTCACTCTAGTTTTGTGGGCGTGTTGGGTTTTTTAGAAAAGAAAGTGAACATACTATGAAAGCAAATACCAGAATGCTAATGGATTTGAGACAGCAGAAAAATAAATCACAGTCCAGTTTTATGTACTGAAATTAACTGAGTACAGAGAAGGAAGGTATTTTCTTCCAACAGCTCTGAAACAACTAAACCATTATGTTGTACAAATAATAGCCCACTTTTCTAGCATATCTGTCAAAACTAGTAACATATGACTGGAGAACTGAGGAGGAGAAGGATAAAGTCAAGTACAAACCATTAGACTAATATTACGAGTGTACAGAGCTTAAAACCACCTTTGAAAGACAGAGTAATTAAAAAAATTGAAATCAAGGAGAGAAAAAAAAGAGGAACAAAAAAAGTGGGTGAAGAAGCTGTGATAAACTAACCCTGATAGCTTTTTATCATAACCAATTTCCCAAATTAGAGAAATTCAGTAGGTATGTCTAACTGGACTTCAGTAAAGTATTTCAATGAGCAGATGAATAAGTAGGACCGCAACATTGGACTTCAGGAGAGCTAACTTTGGCCTCTTCAGGGTCCTACTTGGAAGAATTCCATGCATTAGGGCTCTAGAGGGTAAGGGAGTCCAAGAGAGCTGGCTGCTATTTAAGCAACACTTCCTCCATGCTGGTGCATCCCCATGCATAAGGAATCAAGTAAACATGGCAGGAGGCCTGCATGGTTGACCAAGGAGCTTCTAGCAAATCTCAAAGAGAAGAGAAAGCTCTATGAGATGTGGAAAGAGGGTCAGGCCACTTAGGAGGTATACAGGAATGCTACCAGAGCATGCAGGGAAGTACTGGAGTAATGCATCCAGCTCAGGAGCCCTCAGCACAACAAGGACATGGAACTGTTGGAGCGGGTCCAGAGGAGGGCTACTAAAATCATCCGAGGGCTGGAGCACCTCTCCTATGAGGACAGGCTGAGAGCATTGGGCTTGTTCAGCCTGGAGAAGAGAAGGCTGCGGGGAGACCTGATTGTGGCCTTTCAGTACTTAGAGTGGGCCTATAGGAAAGATGGGGAAAATCTTCTTAGTAGGGCCAGCTGTGATAGGACAAGGGGTAATGGTTTTTAACTGAAGTAGGGTAGGTTTAGGCTAGATATAAAGAAGAAATTCTTTACAATGAGGGTGATGAAACACTGGAAGGGGTTGCCCAGAGAGGTAGTGGAGACCCCATCCCTGGAAACATTCAAGACCAGGTTGGACGGGGCTCTGAGCAACCTGATCTAGTTAGCGGTGTCCCTGCTCCTGCGGGGGGGTTGGACTAGATGACCTCTAGGGGTCCCTTCCAACCCAAATATTCTATGATTCTATGATTCTAGGAACTAGAAAGGCTAAGGTCCACCTGGAATTCAATCTGGCGAGGGAGATCAAGGATAACAAGTACATCAGCAGCACATGGAAGACTAGGGAAAATGTGGGACTGCTGATAAATGAAGTGGGTGCCCTGGTGATGGAGGATACAGAGAAGGCAGAGTTACTGAATGCCTTCTTTTCTTCAGTCTTCACTGCCAAGGCTGGCCCTCAGGCTCCCCAGTCCTTGGAGGTAAGCGAGGAAGCCTGGAGAAAGGAAGACCTTCCCTCGGTTGAGGTGCATCAGGTTAAGGATTTTTTAAGTGAGGTGGACACCCACAAATCCATGGGCCCCAATGGAGCTGGCAGTTATCACTGCTGAGCCACTCTCCACCATCTGTGAAAGGTCCTGCAGAACAGGCGAGGTGCCTGAGGACTAAAGGATAGCCAATGTCTCTCCAGTCTCCAAAAAGGGCAAGAAGGAGGACCCAGGAAACTACAGGCCTGTTAGTCTCACCTCCATCCACGGAAAAGTGATGGAACAACTCATTCTGGGTGTCCTCTGCAAGCAAGTAGATGAACAGCAGGAGTATCCAGGACAGATTCACCAAGGGGAAATCATGCCTAACCAATCTGATAGCCTTCTACAATGGCATGACCGGCTGGGTAGTTGAGGGGAGAGCGGTGGATGTTACCTACCTTGACTTCAGCAAGGCTTTTGATACTGTTTCCCATAACATCCTCATAGGGAAGCTCAGGAAGTGTGGGTTGGATGAGTGGACAGTGACGTGGACTGGGAACTGGCTGAACGACAGGGCTCAGAGGGTTCTGATCAGCGGGGCAGAGTCCAGTTGGAGGCCCGCAGTTACTGGAGTTCCCCAGGGCTCAGTATTCAGCCCAGTCTTGTTCAACTTGTTCATCAATGACCTGGATGATGGGACAGAGTGTACCCTCAGCAAGTTTGCTGATGACACAAAAGTGGGAGGAGTGGCTGATATGCCAAGAAGGCCAATGGTATCCTGGGGTGTATTAAGAGGAGTGTGGCCAGCAGGTCGAGGGAGGTTCTCCTCCCCCTCTACTCTGCCCTGGTGAGACCCCACCTGGAGTACTGTGTCCAGTTCTGGGCTAACTGGATCAAGAAAGATGATGAACTCCTAGAGAGAGTCCAGAGGAGGGCAACAGAGATGATTAAAGGACTGGAGCATCTCTCCTATGAGGAAAGGCTGAGAGAGTTGGGCTTGTTCATCCTGAAGAAGAGAAGACTGAGAGGGGATCTCATGAATACTTACAAATATCTTAAGGGTGGATGTCACGAGGATGGAGTCAGACTCTTTGCAGTGGTGCTCAGTGACAGTACAAGGGGCAATAGGCACAAACTGAAGCGTAAGAGGTTTCAGTTGTACATGAGGAAGAAGTTCTTTATTTTGAGGGTGACAGAGCCCTCAGGAATAGGCTACCCAGGGGAGTTGTGGGGTCTTCTTCTCTGGAGATATTCAAAGCCTGCCTGGACAAAGTCCTGTGTAACGTGCTCTAGGTGAACCTGCTTTAGCGGGAGGGTTGGACTAGATGATCCAGCAGGAGTAGGGAAGTGATCGTGGTCCTGTACTTGGTGCTGGTGAGGCTGCACCTTGAATACTGTGTTCAGTTTTGGGGGACTCACTACAAGAAAGCCGAGGAGAGCCACAAAACTGGTGAGGGGTCTGGAGCAAAAGTCTTATAAGGAGCAGCTGAGGGAACTGCGGTTGTTTAGTCTGGAGAAGAGAAGGCTGAGGGGAGACCATATCATCCTCTACAACTACCTGAAAGGAGGCTGTAGCGACGTGGCGGTTGGCCTCTTCTCCCCAGTAACAGGTGATAGGACAAGGGGAAATGGTCTGAAGTTGCACCAGGGCAGGTTTAGGCTAGACATTAGGAAAAATATCTTCACAGAAAGGGTTGTCAGGCTCTGGAATGGGCTGCCCATGGAGCTGGTCAAGTCCCCATCTCTGGAGGTATTTAAAAGAAGGGTAGATGAGGTGCTTAGGGACATGGTTTAGTGGTAGGATGGCAGTGCTAGGTTAACGGTTGGACTTGATAATCTTAAAGTTCTTTTCCAACCTAGATGATTCTATGATTCTCTTATCTCCCGAGGTCCCTTCCAACCCTTGCCATTCTGTGATTCTGTGAAAGCATTTGATATGCTGTTAAATGGAAAAATACTAGTCAAACAAGAGAAAATGAAGGTACTAAATTTATAAGATGAACTGGTACTAAATTATAAGGTGAACAGAATCAAGCTGGATCAATGCAATGAAGCTAAATAATATAAAAAAGTATGCAAAATCATGTACCTTGAACCTATATTTAAAATTTTCTATATTTTGCAGGAAGCTCTGAAAATTCACCTCCACTGGTGATAAATATACATTTGATTATGACTAAATCATGAATGAAAAATAGGTGTGAAAAAGAGAAATAGTATTTGTCTCCCTTTTAAATGTGAAGGATAAATGCTGTTTCAGAAGTTCTAGGTAAGCAAACACCTTGCTCAAACCATACCTAAATGAAGTCTTCAGTCGGGATACCTCTTTTCAAGGAAGGAGCAATTGTAAATTAAGTTTACTAGAATGATGAAAGGAAACTCTATGCCCAGGGAAAAGATGAAAAGAGCTTGGCTTCTCTGTTGTTGGTGATTTTTCTTGTTAAAACAAATGTAGTAAAGACACAAGAACCAAGGATGAAGGAAAGTAATGTAAACCCCAAAAGAAACAAATAACTGAATATGAATTGGCCATTAATAAATTTAATTTTTATTCTAAATCAACCAACAAAGTTCCCTGTAAAAGCATAAAAATTCCTGTCATCCAGAACCTTTTTGATTTTTCTGTTCTTATTAAAAGAAACTTTGTAAAAGAAAGTATGCTGGTTTTATAGAGCATCTGACATCATTTGACCAAAAGTCAGTTACATTAGTGAAAACAGTAGGGCTACATGAATCTGCTGAAGGCAGATTTTGTCCCCTCTATTAAAATGTGTATTTTACTTCAGTTTCAACACATCCATTTGTATCAATTGCGTCCAGCTGTGGCAGGGGCCCTTCTTGATCTCCTACAGCCACAGCCTCTCAATGAACACTATGCAGTCAGCTCTGTGTGCTGCAAACCCCCCCACGCATACTAAATCAACTGTCAGAACAAACCACACAAGCAGAATTGGTCTTTATTTCTTTTTCTCCAAGAAGCATAATCACATGAAATCACAATTTTATGTTTAAGTGAACAGTCTGTGTTAGATAAAAATGTTTTATTATTACTTAATTTCTGAAAAGCAGACATGTTCCTCATAAGTAAGAATTAAGATAGATATATAAAATTCCAAGCTCAATGGAATTACTCACCCTCATGAAGACTTCCTAACCCATATGGGCCGGATGACTAACAGAGCATAGTCAGACTCATCGCTGGATTTGCTGACAGGTTATGGGAGAGTGGGGAGAGGTGGTTATCATAATTCACTGCAGGTAGAGATTCTAAACTCCCAGATCTCAGCACACCCAAAAATATGATTTATCAATATATGCTTTTAAAGGAATATCTACAAATACATCTTTGGGACTGAAAAACTCGTCAGAAGCAGACCCATATAAAGCTCAATCTTGCAAAAACTGCCACGCAGCTTGACTTTATTACTGTTAGCAGTTCATGGTGGTAGATGTAAATACATGCACAAGTGCTGGCAAATTAAGTTTTTATTTCCTTGATAAAAGACAGATTTTATCTGACACAAATGTATTACTCTAGATGTGTAGGAATAGAGGGAAAGTACTTTTCTCTCAACCTAAAAAATTCAGTTAAGAAAATGAATCAATATCATAAAATATTTCTTCACAAAAGGATGCAAAAATATGACAAGAACATGTTCATTTTAGGTAAATGAAAGAGTTCAAATGCTGCAGTTCTACTGAAACTTTTTCAGTGAGAAAACAGCAATACCTTAGATAAATAGTAGTCCTGACCATTGCATAAAAAGACAAAGGGAAATTTTTGCTGTTGAAAAATCTTAATGCTACTGAACAAGTGAGTGAGGAGTAAGTTAGACAAGACTCTGTTTCTCTGATACAAATCATTATACCGCTGTCAGCAGCCTAATAATAAACAAGCTTAAATATTTAAGAATTTTCCATGTTAACCTACCAACAATATGGTGATTTTAACAAAAGAATAACAACAGAAAAAATAATTCTTGAGCTGGTAAAGTTGTCATTCTAGCTAGGTTTCTATCTAATTTTTATGTGTCACTAGTCTCAAATTCACCAGCTCTTTTAAGAATAAGAATTTAAGAATGTGGAATTATACTGAAGTGGAAAATGTCTGGTTTGGTCTCACACAAATGTCATAGACAATACAGGAGATTTCCCATAAATGAATATTGCGGCTCTATGCCTGTCTTGTTTTTAAACCCCTCTTATAAAATCTTTTCAAAAATATTATGCATATTGGAAAATCACACTATTCCTTTGTCCAGCTAGATCAAATTATACTAAGACAGATCTGATTTTGCTCTGTATGAAAAGACACATCTGGCAAAAGTGAACCAATCTAATGAGCAGAAAAGTAGTCAGAAGGAACGAGCAGAATTGTTTGATCCAGCTGTTGTGCAGCATGAAGTTTGAAGGGACATTTGTTAAGCAAAGATGGGTATATAGTCTAAAGGAAAAATCATTCTTCATGGAGATAAAACGAGGATCACGCCAGGCATAGAAGAAGTCAGGAAAATCCCATTAATCTATTTTACTTAATATGAATTATGAAATTATTAGTACTTGCCCTGTGCAGATAGCACCAATGGTTTAATTATTGTGAAGAAAATGAAACCTCCAAAATCCAGCCCACAACTAAACACATTTAGACAGAGTAACATATCCAGATTATAAACTGTACTCCCAGGGCTTCCTACCAAGAAGCATATTAATGTCTTATTTTTTACCGATGCAAATATTCATTAGAAAATGTTAAGATCTCTATTTCACTGTAAAAAATCCCAGTAGGCTTCATTAGTCCTGACATAATAAATTGTGAAAAAAACTCTCTTGAACAGACATCTATTTTCTTTATCAACAATACATGTAGAGATGGTGTTCACTGGTATGCCAAACCCAGAGAGTAAATTGTGAGTGTGACCTATGCACGAGAAATCTGCTGGAATAAAGGTAAAGGAGATTTTCTGCCTACTCAGTTGTCAAACATTTGCCATCTGTTCCCATCTTTTCAAGAGCATTTAACAATGTAAAGGTTATTTGACTACAAATAGTCTCATATTGTCTAGTAATAATTCTTCCCTTAATTCCTGATGACATCTATTTTCAGCTACCCTTTTACATTGCCTTGTGTTTTTCATGGGTGTCAAAGTAGCTACCTAGTGTACTCATGAATCCCGTTATCATCTTTAAATATTAGCATAATGTTGAGTTGATCCAATCTTGTGCAGTAAGAGCGATGTATAGTGTATGAGAGAAGTACTGAAAAAAAAAATTTTTGACACCATCAGAATTGTGCCACTTGGTTCCAAAATTCCACCTTCAGCACCACTGGGTAAGAATCTCTGCTTCTATTTAGTCAGTTTTCCTACCCATTAGTCTGAGAAGGCCCTGAATACTGGTTTTGTCCAGTTCAAACAGAACCAACTACTGAGACTGTCCATCCTTGGGTGAGTTTTAGTTGCTGTGCTTCTCTTCTTGAATACGAACACACTCCTGGATGGAAAATTTGTACATCACCTAAATATTTTCATTTATTCTTTTAACCATGTTAGAATCCATTAATTGTTAGCTCTACCAAGTGCATAAGACATTTCCTTGAAGCCCATATGAGCATCTGAAGGCTTTCCCATCCCAAATGAGATAGTGCTGTGTAGACCAAACCCATCTGCATTCCCCATGTAGGTTCTGAGAGTTTGGCTGGTAACAACTAGGATTAGGTTAGCAGACACAGATACCTTACTGTGTTTCAAGTATTTCTTCATTAAATCAATTCCCACACCACTTCTCTGTTTATTAAATAACCAAGATTCATAATCAAATAAATAATCAAAGTTGAATGGAAACACTATATTCAGCTGTATGCTAAGATTGTTTTCAAGTGGATAGATTAAAATGACTGTATATCAACATTTTACTGAGAGAAGGTTTAGTCTTAAATATTTTTTTTATTTTCCTCTTTTTTTAAAATTCATTTTCTTTGAACTAGAAAGCTTTAAAAAAGTCATTTACGTTACTGTGGATTGATGCTTGTAATAAAAAGTTTTAGTCTTGCTTTTGTCCCCTGTAATATGAACAAAATCAGAAGTAACTCCTTGTAGCTCCTTGTAGATAGAAGTTGGCAATGCTTGACAAATATTTTCCAAAGTTTTGGTTAATTTAGGATTTTCTTGATAGTATCTTTCTGTAACCAAATAATAACAAAAAAAAAGTTCTTTATTTTTCTGTGTCCTGGTTTAACCCCAGATGGCAGGTAAACACCACACAGCTACTCACTCGTTCCCCCACAGTGGGGTGGGGGAGAAAATTGGAATGGTAAAAGGGCAAAAACTCACATGGTCTGAACTATCCCTTTGGTCAGTGGGGGTCAACTGTCCCAGCCATGTCCCCTCGTAACTTCTTGCCCACCCCCAACCTACTTGCAGGTGGTATAGGGTGAGAAGCAGAAAAGGCCTTGACTCTGTGTGAGCACTGCTTAGCAATAATTAAGATAGCACTGTGTTATCAACTCTGTTTTCATCACATATGCAACGCATAGCACTATACAAGTTACTATGAAGAAAGTTAACTCTATCCCAGACAAAACCAGTACAGACTGCCATCTCTTTAGCCTTTCATCATCTTACCTTATAAAAGAAATTTGAGCTATCAATGGGTCTATTCCACCATAAAATTTAGTAGGTATGGATTAGATTCCAAATTGTTTAGCCTCAAACTACTTGAAATTGTTCTTAAAATTGAAGCACTTGTAATGTCCAGGGACCTTTTCATGCACAACCAAAGCCAGCCAATTTTCCTGCTGTTTACATATAAAAGAAAGAATAACACTTAGGAATGGCATTTCAATGATGTTTGGAAACATATACAGATCCTTTGTCAACACCTGACATTCTTTTTTTTTTTATCTACTTTCACAAAGAAGTTATTTTTCAGATGGCTGTACTCTTACCTTTTAATCCTTTTGGAACAGCAGTCTATGTAGACGTGTAATAGTTGTGGGAGATTCCCATCTGAGGGGAACAGAGGGACCCTGCTCTTAGGAAAGTCTGCTGCCTCCCAGGAGCCCAGGTTAGAGATGTCACTAGGAATCTTCCTAGCCTGGTCTGACCCTCAGACTACTATCCCTTACTGCTGTTCCACATGGGCGCTGATGAAGTTGCAGTAAGTAGCCAGAGGGTGATTTAAAAAGAATTCAAAGCCCTGGGGTGGTTAGTAAAGGAATCTGGAGTGCAGGTTATTTTTTCCTCTCTCCTTCCAGTGGTGGGCAGAGACGCTGGGCAATACAGGCGAATTCAATCTATTAACACGTGGCTCCGTAACTGGTGTCGCTGCCACAACTTTGGATTCTTTGACCATAGGATGGCCTCCACGGCACAGGGCTTGCTGGTGTCAAATGGGAGCCAGCTTTCTCAAAGGGGGAAGAGGGTCTTTGCCCAGGAGCTTGCGGGGCTCATTGACAGGGCTTTAAACTAGATGTGAAGGGGGAAGGGGAACCTATTGGGCTTGCCAGCGACAGGCTAGGGGATGATACACAATGGTTAGAGGGATGGGGTCTAGTAAGAGACCTCAACCCATTGCCCAGCAGCGCGCCGGGGCGCTGCAGCAAAGTTGAAGTCTGGCAGAGGTGAGCCGGAGGCTCGTGAGGTAGTAGGAGCCAACAGGGAAAAGCCTGTGAAACACTTCAAGGGAATTGAGGGATGTTCTACTATGAAGGTGACAAGGCCGACAGCTCAGATGAAATACCTCTATACAAACACGCGCGGCATGGGAAACAAACAAGAGGAGTTGAAAGCTATCGCGCTGCTAGAAAGCTACAACCTGATTGCCATTATGGAAACTTGGTGGGATGAATCCCACGACTGGAATGTAGCTATTGATGGCTACAGGCTGTTCAGAAGGGACAGGCGAGGAAGGAGGGGTGGAGGCATTGCCCTTTACATCAAGAAATCATTAGAGTGTGAAGAGCTGTCCCTGAAGAATAGCCACGAGAAGGTCGAAAGCTTATGGGTAAGAATCAGAGAGAGAGGCAACAAAGGGAACCTGGTGGCTGGTGTCTACTACAGGCCGCCAGATCAAGAGGAGCCAACTGACAGAGTGTTCTTCCTCCAACTCTGGGAGGCTTCACGCTCGCAGGCTCTCGTCCTACTGGGGGACTTCAACCACCCCGACAGCTGCTGGAAAACCAACACGGCAAGCTGTAGGCAATCCAGCAGGTT
>NW_009260335.1:569888-605209 GCF_000687185.1 Egretta garzetta
AGCAGGTTGAGGGAGGTGATTCTGCCCCTCTACTCTGCTCTGGTGAGACCTCACCTGGAGTACTGCGTCCAGCTCTGGAGCCCTCAGCACAAGAAGGACATGGACCTGTTGGAGTGGGTCCAGAGGAGGGCTACTAAAATGATCTGAGGGCTGGAGCACCTCTCCTATGAGGACAGGCTGAGAGAGTTAGGCTTGTTCAGCCTGGAGAAGAGAAGGCTGCGGGGAGACCTGATTGTGGCCTTTCAGTATTTAGAGGGGGCCTGTAGGGAAGATGGGGAAAATCTTTTCAGTAGGGCCAGCTGTGACAGGACAAGGGGTAATGGTTTTAACAGAAGCAGGGTACATTTAGACTGAATATAAGGAAGAAATTCTTTACGATGCGGGTAGTGAAACGCTGGAATGGGTTGCCCAGAGAGGCAGTGGAGACCCCATCCCTGGAAACATTCAAGGCCACGTTGGATGGGGCTCTAGTTAGCGGTGTCCCTGCTTCCTGCAGGAGGGTTGGACTAGATGACCTCTAGGGGTCCCTTCCATCCCAAAACATTTTATGATTCTATAATTGTATGATTCTACGTAGAGGGAGGATCAGCTCAGTAGGCGGAGGATTAACTGAAAGATTCCAAATCTTGCAGTACGTAGTTAGTGAGATTTTCCTACTTTACGTACATTCTTTTTTTTTTTTAATATGAGTGGATACATAGATTTTATTGCTACTTTTTTTGATGTGTTATTTAAAAAAATAATTTGGCTCTTTCTTTTGGTTTAATCAAACTTATCAAAGATGTCATGATGATTCTAACATCTTCCTCAAACTCTTTCTTGTTTTTCCATCTTCTGTGTTCAAAGATGGCTGAATGAATCAGAGCCTCTGTATTCTTTTCTGCTATTAAAAATAGTACAGACACAGTTCTGGATTTTGCAGCATTTTTAGTATATATTTTCACTCTATTTTTCACATCTTCTCTGAAGGAGCTTGCGTAATCCTGATCTGTGTGTGCTGGCGATGTAATATTTTACTACTTTATGTTTAGTTCTGGCTAGTATGACACATTTTGTTATCACCTGTATGAAATAACCTTTTAGATGTTCCATTAAAAATTGTTTTTCTTTGTTTTGAAAATATTGATTCACCCCCCTTCTTTAGAAGGGACATTGGTAAACTACTGTTCTTTCCTCAGCTAGCATCAGAGATTTTCATTATCACGCCACTATTTTAACTATGGGCACTCCTTTGTGAGACATCTATTACACACCACAGATTTATCTGTTTCTTAAAATACTGTAACTGTATTCTGCATCCATATAAACAAGGCAAAAATATTATTTGTTTGTACCTGACTATTTCAGCAACAAGACCAGGAAATATTTTTAAATAAAGATGCTGTGGCACCTCCATTCCCATGGTCTATAAATTCTCTTCTTCCCTATTGCAGTGTGAGCTTCCTTGCACACAATCTGCCACTCATACTTTCTAGTGCCAATTCTCAAAAATTGTAATGGATAAGAAAAAGTAATTATAGGTGTAATATTACTTCCTCTCCCATTTAAAATTCAGAGGTATATTTAGCTCCATTAACAAGCCATAATAGTAATATTTGCAATTGAGGGAATCTCAGAAAGAAAATGTCAACTAGAAGTAGTCTAAAGTGGTAAAACTGCCTACAGTGAGAGTGAGTTCAGACTTCTATAATCGAGTGAGCATGGTGATGTTTTTCTTTATATCTAAAGCAAGCTTAACAGGACTTACTTGCTCTAGGTCCTCCCAAAATTCTGCAAGAATTTTCTCTTAACCAAAGTCTTTGTTATTCTCTGTTCTTCAGTGTGAGGCCACAAATGTGAAATGCAAAAGAAGAATCTGTGAATTGATGACACATTACTTTAATACCACAATGTGATCTACTGATTTTCTCTTCCAAATAAAGGTGAATTATAAGTATGATTATTAGCACCACCCACTATAGAAGTTGTCAACCTTTTCTCCAGAACATGTCCTTGGTTATGGTCTAATGCTTGATTCAACTGCTGTACGAAGCTTACATTTGTGAAAAATTCTAAAAAATGTCTTCCTTATATCTAGCATGAATCTACCCTCTTTTAGTTTCAAACCATTACCCCTTGTCCTATTGCTACCAGACTCTACTAAAAAGCGTGTCCCCATCATTCTTACAAGCCCCCTTTAAGTACTGAAATGCTGCAATAAGGTTTCCCTGGAGCCTTCTTTTCTCCAGACTGAACAACCCCAACTCTCTCAGCCTTTCTTCATACAAGAGGTGTTCCATGCCTCTGACCTTTTTTGTGACCCGCTCCAACAAGTCCATGTGTTTCCTGTGCTGTGGACTCCAGAGCTGGACTCAGTACTGCAGGTGGGGTCTCACCAGAGCCTTCCATTCTCTCCACAGCCCACCTATCTCTATTATAGAGTAGGACTTGCATAGAGTTCAGCAAATACAGCCTAGGATGCCAAATTCATCAACAAAAAGCTGAACCCCATTTATCCTACACAAACAAGGCAGACATTTGGCAGAAAAGCTTATACAGCATCCTATAGTTAAGAAGTTATCTTTACAAGTGTACGAATAAAATGGCTGAAACAATGTAATTATAATTCTGCATCTCCCAGCTTTTGAGTGATTGATTTTTATTGCTTTAATAATACTGTTCTCCTAACTTTATGCATGTATTGAAGGATACTTCCAATTAAAAAGAGTAAGGTGGTCTTTAATCTTAAAATACTCTCCAGATATGAGTAACTTGCTCAGACTCCTGTGTGGTAGGTATCCATGATGCTCCTGGAAGGGCAGGCCTTGGGGGGAGAGGGAGGGATCGTCTACAAAAGCAAAGAATGTCTTCTGTTTAACATATAAGATCTGGACAATCTTAACTTACAAATTATGTTTTATCCCGCAGGTTTTGAAAGTGTATCAAGCAAATTTCAATGCATACTGAGAAGTGCTTTGATAGAAATGTTTTAAACATTTTTGCATAAGAGTTTATTCGATTTTTAGGGGTTGTGTTGCTCATATTTGATCCACAAATGTAACAGGAAATGAAAACAATAACAAATCAATAACTGATTTCACACTAGAAATACTGTGAATCTTAGGCAAGTAGTGAGATAACTTAACTTTAAATATTTCCAAAGTCAGAAACAGCCAAATACAAGTTAACTATATTTTTTAAAAAGATATTCTGAGCATAGAGGAATAGCTTAATTGTATTCTATTGCATGATGTATTACAGAGGAAAAAAATGAGAGATGAGAACAGCAAGAAATGTAGACCATAAGTTTAGATTCCTGTCATTTTGCTGAAGTTTAAAACTTTCCACATTAACCACAAACTAAAGCAATGAAATTAATCCTCAGATCTTTCAAAATCATTGTGACTTCACCAAACCAAATACTACACCGCAGCTTCAGTTACAGCATTGGTAATTAAGAACTGAAGTAAGTTTGCTGGACATCTGAACTCAAGGCTAAGAATAAGCAGCAAGTCCTTGGCCTCTGCCAAGTACCTCATACTAATAATAATAAAAATACTTATTATTCTAATAAGTATGAGGTAGAAGGTGGTCAGTAATACATGAACGCTTTAATATCTGTTTTTGCTAACCTTTGATTTCAACAAAACATTTGGATCTTAACTTCTTATAAGAACTTATATCAATTAAAACTCATTCTCTTTGAAAGCTACTAGATGCCTTAATTAAGCATACATACGAGAACATAATTTCCATTTTTCTTATTCTCATAGTAGACAATATAGTTACAAAATATAATTATCAATTTTCAAGGGCAATCATTGCACATGTGGGATATGTTTCCTTTTCATTTTTTTGTTAATTGGATGCAGATATTTCGTTTAATTTGTTTTCTACCCATAAGAGATGAAGATTATGTTAATGTGAAGCCAATCTCTCACTGAGTTGAGAAAAATTCATTGCAGAGCTTCACACAAGCTACCTTTCTTTTTTTTCCATTCTTGAATAGGTGGGGAAAGGTTTGGGCTTCTTTTCTGTCTTGAACATTGTTCTAACTCTGTTTTCATGATAATGATATAGCACTTTAAAAAAAAATTAATGTAAGTGAGTACTGCTCTATAATTCATCCAACAAAGAGAGTTCAAGTTCAAACAGTGATAGATACACAGGAAAGTTACACAACTGCACATTGCACTGCCCATATAAAGTAAGCACTATAAAGCCGTTGTCAAGAATTTGTCACCTAGGAATCCTTCTTCTTTACAGAAAGTCTACTTTATATATTGATTATTAAAAAATCCTGAGACAAGAAAAAAAAGCCTGACTCCATGCCTGTAATTTAGATGAATGAAGAATTTGATAATTCTATCTACAGACAGCATTCCTTTTATCACAGATCAATTTTTATATCTGGTGAATATGATATCTGTACCTTGAAAGGAAAGTATATGTAAAAATAAATTAGCAAGGTTACTCAAGAGGAGCTTTTTGATCTCTCAGATTAAAAAGTGTCATATAAATACACTGGTTTCAATAGCCAACAGTAGAGAATTGTAGTTTTGACAACACAAATAACACTGAAAGAGAGGGTTTCATTAAAAAAGTTTTTGGGATCAAGGCCTTATTACCTGTGTAAAAATCAAGCCCTAAACAAATATTGTTCTTCTAAAAGTCAAAAGCAGTAATTTTAGTTACAGTATTTCTTCTCCATGCTGAAACAAAGACGAAGAATATTTCATTATTTAGGATCAGTTAGAGAAAAAAGTAATTCATCTAATAATTTAATTCCTTTCAGCAATGTTTAAGTTCCTGAAAGCAAGCCAATCAATTCTACTCCTAACCCCCCAAAAAGCCAAATCCATTCACTAATTTCATTCTTATTTGCAATAAAAACAAATTAATTAGAACAAGCTCCTTTGCAAGACATCAAAAGTAATTCCTTCAATTATTTCTTTCCAATCTGCAATAAAAAATTCATTAACCTCTAGCTTCATTCTGAAATTTCAAAGCAATTTATTCAATAACTTCATTTTAATTCACAAACAAGTTAATTACCCCAGGTCCTGTTCCACAAAGTTTTTCTAAGGAAACTGCCTCTCTTAACTGAACATGGCGTTCTCCGTCTTGAAAAGCTATAAATTTGTCTCTTGTGTCATTTGAGATGCTGGCCCTGATCGAAGGGCTATATCCTGAAATGGCACTTGCTGTGCACCAGGGGATTTACAAGCATCAGTCACCTTCCAGGATTAGCCCCAAACTGAGCTGTTCCTCACAGCTTCTGTAGTCTCAAAGCAAAATTTACAGCAATAATCACTCTAGGTTGCATGAGTAAACAGCAAAGCAAAGCTTCATGTTTCTATCTCCAATTCTATTATGTTCAACAGTGGTGATGTGCAAGCATCAGAGCTGCAAGTCTCACTGAGATATCAACTTTTAGTACTACAGGTGAATTAATTTTCCCTCTCAAATACTTCACAGAAAAATTGAATGTATTCATAACTTACAAGAATTTGTAATGTTTTTGCTGTTTAAGTTTGATGTTACACATAGTCATTTCCCTATCAAAATGAAGCTCTTAGAATTTCCTGTAGATGAGGGACTAAAATCTTGCCTTTCAGAAAGTCATTCCTATTGCTTTAATACAGGTTTAATGCCATTACGATGATTAAATCATGTAGAAAACTGGAGCCTTTAACTGCATGTCTATACCCTTGCCTGAAAACATCCATGATCCCTCAGGCTAATGTTTCAGGACCCTGCAAATGAGCGGGAAGAACTGAGTGACTGTGTCCTCTTCATAGCTGGTCATCCTCTTGCTTAGGAAGGGCAACACCTTACCATGGAAAACTACTATAGAGGAGCAGATTGAACTAACAAATGTTTATGGAGTCTGGCATTCTTTGTGGAACATGATTTTCAGAAAGTATTAACACTACAAAAAGTAGCTTACCAATATATTTGAAGGTAAGAAACAAAAATCATGAGTCACTCTTCCACTTTACAAATGGTTAGTAATGGAAAGTGTGAGAAGAACAGGAAAAATGGTCATTAAAAGATATACTGTAATGAAATGGAGAAGTCAAAGTCTATTTTACTTAACTTTTAGGCAAGATTATGATAAGAATAATCAAGTTAAAAGTTAGTCTTATAGATTCTTTTTCCTATTCCCATTCATCTTTTTCTCAAACATATATGAACTAGTGTCATTGTGCAAGCAGGAAGGATTGAAACCTCCTTCCCTCTTTACTCTTTTAACTTAGTATTGTCATTAAATGATTATCATCCTGGTGTCAAACAAAAAGGGATCTGAAAAGTAGAAATAGCAGAATCAGTAAAATTCCCAACTGCAGGCAAAACCCTTGAGGAGTTCTGTCTTCAAATATTTTTATTAATGCACTTCTCCAACAGGGCCAGAAAGCTAATATATTCCCTAAAGCAACTTTAAATTTATAGACAATTGGCATTAGGTCACCAAGATCTAGTCTTTACATGGTCAAGGAATGATAAATCTCATGCCCAGATGCCAATGACTGAGAATTCATTTCCATACCAAACCTTTGCTCACAGGCAGATCCAGGGACAGGACCTGTCCACTGCTCAGCAAATTAAGGGTACTCACAGTCCTTTGCATCACTCTTGAGGCAACATGCCTCCTGAATGTTAGGGGTTTACAGTTCGTCTGTGGATTTAAACACACTGGGTATCTTGGCTGCTAATAAACTTGCCTTTAACCGATCATTACTGAAGGTTATTCTGAAGTCATTAGAGAAGAAACTGGTTGACTATGATACAAAGCCTTAAGAGAAATGTGATCTCTCAGGCAAACTGATTGATGTACGAAGCATTATTCTGAGAATACTAAAGGCTGTAATGTGTTGAGAAATTAAACTGATAACCCAGAAAAGAGATCTGCTGCATAAACAAAAGATTGATGGGAGTTTTTGGAGGCACGACAATAAGACAACCTAATTTTTATTATTTGTACTATATTACAATGTTTTATAATATAGTACGTCAAATCCTTCTGATGAAGTTGCACTCTCTTCCTACTTCTACTGCTTTGATTGAAAGCCAATCTTACACTGATTCTGCACGAATCAACAGTACTGTGCAACAGTAAACAGCAGCATTGGATTGCTGCTTGCCAGGGCCCAAACTCAGGATGTTCTGGAGAGACTGCCAAGGCCTGTCCAATCCATTGAGTACTACCTCCCATTTTTCTTCTATGTGGGCACCAATGATGCTGCCAGGAACAACAATATAAAAGTGACTACAGAGTCCTATGGATGTTAATCAGGGGTATGGGGGCCCAGGTGGTGTTTTCCTAAATCCTGCTGGTGAGGGGAAAGGGTTATTAAGAAGGCAGCACTGATACTCTGTGTCAATAACTGGTTGCAGAGATGGTATTAGCCACAGGGTTTTGGTTTCTGTGACTATGGGATGCTGTTTGAGCATCAACGTCTGCTTGGGAGAGATGGAATTGACCTCAGTCAAGCGGAGTAAAGGTATCTTTGCCAGCAGGATGGCTGACCTGGTAAGGCGGGATTTAAAGTGGGAATGAGGGCAGGGGGAGTGTAACCAGAAGCCCTCTGACGGAGTGATGGACAGGGTTGACAAGCAAAGAACCTGGAGCAATATGAATGAAAGGGAAAACAAAATCAACAAAACTATGCTTAGCAGGGGGGATGTGAAGCATTTGCATATAAGCAAATGTGAAATGACTATAAGGTACCATTATGGGGGAAAAAAAACCCAAACCAAACAAACAAAAACATGAAACCAAAACCCAAACCCCAAAACAGGCTGTTTCTGGGAAACCAGTGTGCTGGAGTGCCTTTTTGAAGTGTCTGCACACTAATGCATGGGGAATAAGTACAAGGAATTAGAGATCTGTGTGTGCAGTTGCAGCACTGCAGTCTTCCTGGGATCACAGAGATGTGGTGGGTTGGCTTGCGTGACTGGAGCGCTGCAATGGAGAGATACAGGCTCTTTAGGAAGGACAGTATGGAAAGTTGCATTTTGTGTGAGACTAGCTGGAATGCATGGGCTTCTGCCAGGGGATGGATGAGGAGCCAACTCAGTGCTTATTGGTAAGGATTCACAGATAGATGAGTATAAATTACAATGTAGTGGGTGTCTGCTATAAGCTTTCTGATCAGGAAGAACAAGTGGATGATGCCTTCTGCAGACAGCTAGAAGTAGCTTTATGTTACCAGGCCCTGGTCCTCCTGGGGGACTTCATCTACCCTGTTATCTCCTGGAGGAATAACACAGAAGGGCATAAGAAATCTGGGAGTTTCCTGGAGACTATAAATGAAAGCTTCCTGATGGAAATGACAGAGGAACCAATAAGGAGATATGCTCTGCTGGACCTGGTACTCACAAACAAGAAAAAAATGATTGTAGATCTGAAAGCTGGTGACAGGCTTTATAAGATTGTTTAACAAGGTTTTATCTAGAGTAGTCTACGCCAGTGAGCAGGAAATAAGGTAAAAATGTCAGGAGGCCTACATGGATGAACAAGGGGCTCCTAACTAAACTCAAACATAAAAAGAAGTATAAAGAAGGTCAAAGCAGGGACAAATATCCTGGGAGCATCATAGAGACACTATCTGAGCATGCAGAAGAATGCATAGTTAATAAGGCCAAAACCTACTGGAACTGAAAGTGGCAAGGGATGCCAAAAGAAACAAGAACAGCTTGTATAAATCCATAAATGGAAAAAAGAAGAGACCAGATGTTGGACTAGATGGACTCCAAAGGTCTCTGCCAACATCAGTCATTCTGTGGTTCTGTGCAGTGAGGTAGAGATCAGGGAGTTCGGCCTGGCCTGGCTCATTTACTCCAGGCTCTGAACTGATTTTGGAGACCTGAGGGGTTAGGTAGAAGTGTGCATACCAGCTATGTGGCTCATAAAGTGACAGACACTCTGGGGTGCAGCTGGATCCAAGAGAGCTGTGGAAGGAGATGCCACCTAGCAGGGCTGCCAAAAAATTGGCAGTTACACTACTTGTGCAAAACATGATGCCACTGACCCCAGCTTCCTTGCAGTGGCAGGAGTTAGTGGAAAACCTGGAGTGAACTATGCCATCAGAGACCACCTTGATTGTAAGACTGTCTGTGTTCACCTTCCCTCTAGCTTCTATGACCAATGTTATGTTCAGGCACTGACAGCCAGTGTCTGAGCCAGCACTGTATGCAGGTGGCCAAGAAGGCCAAGAGCATCCTGGATTGTATCAGGAATAGTATGGCCAGCAGGAGTAAGACAATGATCATTCCCCTGTACTCAGCACTGGTTAGGCCGCACCTCAAATACTGTCTTCGGTTTTGGGCCCCTCACTACAGGAAAGACATTGCATTGCTGAAGCATGTCCAGAGAAGGGCAACGAAGGTGGTGAAGAGTCTGGAGAACAAGTCTTATGAGGGAACTGGGGTTGTTTAGCCTGGAGAAAAGGAGGCTGAGGGGTGACCTTATCACCCTCTACAACTACCTGAAAGGAGGTTGTAGTGAGGTGGGTGTCAGTCCCTTCTCCCAGGTAACAGGTGACAGATAAGAGGAAATGGCCCCAAGTTGCACTGGAGCAGGTTTAAATTGGACATTAGGAAAAAATTTTTCACAGGAAGTGTTGTCAAGCATTAGAATGGTTTACCCAGGGAAATGTTTGTGTCTTCATCCCTGGAGGTATTTAAAAGATGGATAGACAAGGTGCTTAGGGACATGGTTTACTGGTGGACTGGCAGTGTTAGCTTAACAGTTGGACTTGATGATCTTAAAGGTCTCTTCCAACCTAAACAATTCTATGATAAATCCAAATTACTGCTTTGCAGGATTCACTGGTGTAATTTTGGATCAACCCTGGTGTCAATGGAATGAGAGGACAGCACAGCACATATAACAATAGCAATATGTATTCCAGACATTAATTTATAATTTCTGAAAGCTTATAGCACAGTAGAAACAAAGCTACAAAGCTTTCTAGTAAAAGGACGTGACAGGACAAGGTATAGGAAAAAACAGTCCATGCAAAGAAAGTGTGCTGGTTTTGTACACCTGTCTGATGAAACTATCTTTTTGCCATGGTGGCACATGTGAGTATTATCATTGAATTTTATCAACTTTTTCTCACATGTATATCCTAGGCCAGAAATTTATCAGAAAACTTTTTTCTTTGGCTGCCGCTGCCAGACATTGCAATGACACAACAAACTTAAATCTAACATAGAATGCAGCAGCAGGTTTTGTTATTCATTGATAATAAAAGAGAAGCCAGACACCTAACCCTATTAAATCAGCATTCAGCAACTGTGTTTCTTACTTTCTGTTATTTACTCTCAATGCATATTCAGTGGTGACAAGCCCATTTTTCATCCCTTTGTTGAATGCTTAGTATTTATGAAAATGAACATGTAAGATACACAGGTTTTTTGTACCTAACCTCATTTGTCAGGAGATGAGATCATTCAATGCAATTAAGGTGATGACAGAGACAGATGGTAAACGATCATACCAAAGGATTACTATAGTTTCTTTTTAGTACTGACACACATTATACAGTAAAATGTATTAGCTTAAAATGTGTTTGTGAATTACAGCAATGAAATGTCAGTTTTATGGAGATCACCATCATCCTGGTTTTCCTATTGTTAGAATTAGGAGAGGAGAGGGAGAGGAGAGGGAGAGGAGAAAAAAAAAAAAAAAAAAAGTTGTCTGGGCAATTTCCACCAGCTAAAAATAGCAAGCACTGTGCTTGATAGAAAAATGTAATGCAAAGAAAATGGATGCTAAAAATAAAGTAAGAAATAAACAAATGGAGAGGGAGAGGAGAGGAGAGGAGAGGAGAGGAGAGGAGGATACCCTAAACCAACATTCAAACTGAAATATCAAAGCAGATTCATGCTAGTTATCCTAAAAACAATGAAAGTCCATGTTATCTCTTGCCTGTAATACTTTTAACTGCTTATTACCTTGTACAAACACTTGAACTTTTCCTTTTTTTTTGGACCTAGTGCTTCCAATTATGATGTATTATTAGGATCAGGATGGAAATTAAAGGCTGATGATAGCACTAACCACAAAATAAAGCAATTTTTGACATCTTTAGTTTGAGAATTAAAGGAACAAATTCAGGAGATTTTCAAATAAGCTAAGTATTGTCAAAGAATCCTGCAAGATTTTACATAGCAATTAAATTAAGTTTTAATTTTAGGCAAAGGTATAACCTGGTTAGATTTCTGTTTTATTGTATTTTTTTAAATTAATTTTTTCCACTAAATCTCTGACATCTAGTTTACATCTTTGTGAAAGTAATATGGTCAGAATCCAGTATTAATTGTACTACAGTGAGTAGGTGGAATAAAAATCATGGTGTGTCTCAAAAGGAATTACATAATCAAGCATGAAATACCATTGTATTGGGCTTTTGTACACTAAAAAGTACACTAAAAATTAGTCTTTCTCTCTTCTTGTCTCCTACTTCCTCCTGGCAATTCCAGTGTCATCTGGTTTTCTCTAGCGTCCCGAGTCCTTGTTTCTTTTCCAACCACTAACAGGAGTCCTCAGAGAGGAAAAAACTTTTTTTTTTTTTCTTTTTATGGTCTAGTGACTAGAACACTTTCTGTGGGAGGTAAGAAGTCAATAGTTAATTTAGCGGTGTTTAAAGAAAACAGGTTAAAATATATCTTTCCCAAGATTCAGAGCCCTAGTGGATAGAGTTATTCCCTGGCTAAAACTGAGGCTTACATTTCTCCTCAGGTTTACCTGCTGGCAGTAGGTTGATTTTGTTGAATGCCTCTTTGGGGAGGAAGAGTGGTCTTAAGTGTCATGGAGCTTCTTTCTGGAATTTTGTAAACAGATATAAGCACAAATTGGATTTTTGAAGCATATGGTGTTTACTAGATATTCCAGAAAGGTTTCAAAAGCTAATATAGATGGTATGTGTTCTTTAAGCCACTTTTCCTGTGGCTTAATCACAAGCCTATAACATTTTCTGAAGAAGAAAGTTGAAGACTGGTATTTTTTTTAATGCTGAAATTAAATTTTTTGGCAAGCTGAGTGTCTCAAATGGCTACTAGGAAGACTCTGACAGCGTGATTGTTTTATTCATTAAAACGCAGATAAATTTTTAATTACATTTTTCAAATATTTGGGAGTATCCAAATGAAAATTTCATGATTCAGCTTAATGACAGCTGTATATAAGAGTAGGGCTTCCATCTCCCTGCTGACTTACCCTGTTTAAGAAAAAGTTAGAAATGGTTGAAGAAAAACCTGTATATGTATAGTTATGGAATATTTTTGTTGCAAGCTATGTTTGAACCATGTAACTTGTCGAAGACAAACACAGGGGAAGATAGGAAAAAGTGTTACTACTACTGCTATACTATGACAGAAATCATGAATGGTGATAGCATTGTCAAAAACAGCTTAAGAGAGAACCCATAAGAAATGGAAAGAACAGAGGACTTTCGGGGGAAAAAAAGAGAAAGAAAGAAAAAGATGTTTTGTAGCTGAATATAGTATATCACAGATTTGTTTTATTTAATCATTGAATTTTGTGTCATAATGCACCCAAGTACGGTTTTAATCAGACTGGAACTCTGTTAGTTAACCTGATAACAGCTTTCCATAAATATTTTCCCAGCCAATATAAATCTTGCTATGTTAATTACTCAGAGACCAGTGGGACTTGCTGCGTTCAGCTTCATTGTTGGTCAAAATATTCACAAATGTATTGTAATTTACTTCTTCCTCCTCACTCTCTATTTTTACCACATCTTTAAATGTTTAAGCTTTTAGCCACAGAAAAATTATACCTTTCTGGTATATTACAACCTATATATGCTTTATATTTTAACACAGAATTCTACACTCTTCAATACAGCAAAGTATTGAGAAACACCACATCAAACCCCTATGATTCCTGTGGTTTGCCCCTAAGTTCCCTAGCAGCTGTAACTATGCCCAATTTCCAGGCCAGGCAGTCCTTAACTGCATTCCTCTGAGCACAGAGGAAGCATGTAAAGTATCAGCTGTGATTTTATACTTTTCTGCACTATGGACAACCTTTTTTTACAAACTGTTGTTATAAACTGAGCCTTTATTCTGGATGCAGAGGATAAGGGTGCACACTTGAATGTGACTTTAATACTCACTGTTCATGTGACCAGGCCTCCTGTGGAGTCACTCAGATTAGACACAGTGTGGACTTCTACATTTTTCTTCCTTGTTCTGTTGGAATTTTCCCTTTCATTCAAGCAGTGTTCAAGTTACCAGCACCAAGCTCCCTTCTCACCTTCAAAAAACATCCGTCATGTACATAAGCATTAATCTTTTCTGTTGTAATAAGAGTTTTCCATGTTCTGGATTTTTTCTCCCTTCCCTATTTTGTGTTCTACCTGATCATATCTGGACATGCTGAAAAAGCATCTTGTTATTATTCAGAATTTTTCAATACAAATGTTACAATAACATATATTCATAGTACTATATACACTTTGTAAGTAGTTTTCATCTATTATTAAACACTTACTCTCCTAGAAGTGGTCTATTTCAGGTAAGTATTTTTTAAATGGAAGTTCTCAGACTGTAAGAGACTTTTAACCTTCTTACATTGTTCTTCAGTTTGATGTGTCTCTATATATTCAGATATACTTCAGAAGGTGCGAAAATTATGACAACAGCAGATGACAACAAACTGAGTGTGAGTGTCAATTTGCTTGAGGGTAGGGAAGCTCCACAGAGGGATCTGAACAGGCTGGATCGCTAGGCCAAGGTCAACTGTATGAGATTTAACAAGGCCAAGTGCTGGGTCCTGCACTTCGGTCACAACAACCCCATAACACGCTACAGGCTTGGGCGGCTGGAAAGCTGCCCAGCAGAAAAGGACCTGTGGGTGCTAGTTGACAGCCAGCTAAACATGAGCCAGCAGTGTGCCCAGGTGGCCAAGAAGGCCAACAGCATCCTGGATTGTATCAGGAATAATGTCACCAGCAGTAGTAGGACAGTGATCATGCCCCTGT
Source organism: Egretta garzetta (assembly GCF_000687185.1). Taxonomy (NCBI): domain Eukaryota; kingdom Metazoa; phylum Chordata; class Aves; order Pelecaniformes; family Ardeidae; genus Egretta; species Egretta garzetta. The sequence goes on from NW_009260335.1 coordinate 583,886, forward strand.
ACTCAGCACTGGTAAGGATGCACCTCGAATACTGTGTTTAGTTTTGGTCTCTCACTACAAGAAGGATACTGAGTTTCTGGAGCATGTCTAGAGAAGGGCAACAAAGGTGGTGAAGGGTCTGGAGCACAAGTCTTATGACGCATGGCTGAGGGAACTAGGGTTGTTTAGCCTGGAGAAGAGGAGGTTGAAGGGAGACCTTACCTCCCTCTACAACTACCTGAAATGAGGTTGTAGTGAGATGGGGGTCAGTCTCTTCTCCCAAGTAACAAGCTATAGGATGAGGAAAAATGGCTTCAGTTTGCATCAGGGGAGGTTGTGATTGCATTGGAACAGGATGCCCAGAGCAGTGGTGGAGTCACCATCCCTGGAGGTGTTGAAAAAATGTGTGGACATGGCACTTTGGGACATGGTTTAGTAGGCATGCTGGTGTTGGGTTGATGGTTAGACTTGAGGATCTTAGCTTTTCCAGCCTTAATGATTCTATGAAAGCTTCCATGAAACCCCCCTGAGGGACAGGAGGCCATTCTGAGGGACCTGGACAAATTCAAGAAGCGGGCCAATATGAACCATGAGGTTCAATAAGACCAAGTGCAAGGTCCTGTACATGGATCGTGGAAGCCCCTGGTATCAATACCAGCTGGGGGATGAAAAGATTGAGAACAGCCCTGCAGAGAAGGACTTGCAGGTACTGGTGGATGAAAAGCAGGCAATGTGCGCTCACAGCCCAGAAAGCCAACTATATCCTCAGCTGCAAGAGTGGCCAGCAGGTTGAGGGCAGTGATTCTGCCCCTCTATTCCACTCTGGCGAGATCCCACCGGCAGTACTGCATCCTCAGTACTGGAGTCCTCAACACAGGAAAAACATGGACCTGTTGGAGTGTGTCCGGAGGAGGGCCACAAAAATGATCAGAGGGATGGAACATGTCTCCTATGGTGAAAGGATGAGAGAGATGGGGTTGCTCAGCCTGGAGAAGAGGAGGCTCCAAAGAAACCTTATTGCAGCATTTCAGTACTTAAAGGGGGCCTATAAGAAAGATGTGGACAGACTCTTTAGTAGTGCATTTAGCAACAGGACAAGGGGTAATGGTTTTAAACTAAAAGAGGGTAGATTGAGGCTAGGTATCAGGAAGAAATTTTTTACGATGAGTGTGGTGAAACACTGGAACAGGTTGCCCAAGGACATGGTAGATGCCCCATCACTGGAAACAGATCAGGTTGAATGGGGCTCCGATCCTGCTCATTGCAGAGGGATTGGACTAGATGAACCTGAAGGTCCCTTCCAACCCAAGCCATTCTGTGATTCTATGAAAACAGGATACAAACAGGAAAACTTTGTGGGACCTCTGATTATCATGATGATGATAAAAAGATTCGAAAGACAGGTAAGAAATATTACAATAGTGGATATTATGAATGTATGAAACATTTAGATTCACTAAAATGTTCACCTGTAATCAAATCTTTTAGGACAGTAAATTCTAAAGAAACAAATAAGAGATTTTTTCCATAATTAACAATATATTCTGAAGTTCAATTTGAATTCTGAATAAACTTATTTTGGGCTGGGTTTCACTTAAATACTATCACAGTGTGTTAAATAGTGTGTTCAGATGTTACTTTTGAAAGCTTTAAGTAGCTATTTTTTCTCTATGCTCTTTCAGAATATTTTTATCATGATTCAGAATATCACAGACCAGTTATGTCCACAGTACTAATGCTTATGACCTGTTCAAGAATCACCTTTGTCTCATTGTATCATTGTATTGTTAACCTGAATTTTGTCTCCTAATTGTAGGTCAAACCAAAATGTTTTCTCTTCTTATACGGAATATAGAATTTTCTTCCACCATTTTAAATTGACAAGCAGTTTTCAGCTGGCAATGTTTCAACAACATGTCAGAACGGCTGTCTAGAAACTGATTCAGTTTTGATGAAGCTGTGCTTTTTTGATCAAAAATTGTGTCAAAAGAATTCTTTATTAGTACAACTACATAATGCACCTCAGGCTAGGCCTCATTCTTTTTTTGATTTAGGATGTCTCTTGATCTTACAAATGATGGGAAACTTTATGGCACATAAAAGGAAAAAGAATACAGTATATTCTTTTTTTTTGTGGAGACTATGCAGTCTAATGATTTGAATGAATGTTAGAGAAGAGATACATTGGAGATGATCTCCCTTCCTAGCAGAAATAAGACAACATAAAGGGAAAGAAACCTGTGTAATTCATTACTATATTCTTGTGTCCTGGTTTTGGTTGGGTTAGAGTTAATTTTCTTTCTAGTAGCTGCATAGTGTTCTATTTTGAATTTAGTATGAGAATAATGTTGATAACACGCTGATGTTTTAGTTGTTGCTAAGTAGTGCTGTGCTAAGTCAGGGACTTCTCAGCTTCTCATGTTTTGCCAGGTGCACAAGAAGCTGAGAGGGAGCATAACAAGGACAGCTATCCCCAACTGGCTAAAAGGTTATTCCATAACATGTGACATCATTCTCAGTATGTAAACTGGGGGTACTCGGCTGGGGAGCAGTGATTGCTGCTCAGGGATGGGATGAGCACTGGACAGCAGGTGGTGAGCATTGTGCATCACTTGTTTTGTATATTATTTTATCATTATTATTATCCTCTATTGTTTTATTAAACTGTCTTTATCGCAATCCATGGATTTTTTTTTTTCTGATTTTCTCACCTGTCCCACTGGGGAGGGGTAGAGAGTAAGCAAGTGGCTGTATGGTGCTTAGTTGGCAGATGAGGTTAAACCACAACATCTTCTTAACAGCAAGGATTAAGTATGTTGTTCTAAATTTTAAAGAAATTACTTACCATATCCCTTTCATTTGTTTCGGTGATGTTAACCTTAAAACGAACATTATAACTACTAGCTACTAGGAATGTATATTAGCCATGTCTTCAAAACCTGTATTTATCAATAGCCACTAGAATCAAGATGTCACCACAATGTTTTCATACTTTCATAAAATTAAAATTTTTCGATAACCAAGTCTGTGATGGAGTAACTTTTCATTCTTCTTAAAAAGCTGCTTTAAGCATTATAGCAAAAAATATTTTTGTATAATTTTTCATCCATGTAAACATAGGCATTCAACTTGCATTTATATTTATTTATATTCATTAATGACCATATATTCAGCTAAATTTTCATTGAATTTGTTCGAGTATGAGAAACATAAAAATTAAGTCTGTTTCTGTCAGAAGCAAATGGATTGAAATAGCCTATTGCTTATTATCTTCTAACTTTAAGTCATCTAAATTTTGTCAGTCTACTCCAAAGAAACTTGCCAGTCAAGACACTAAATAAATACAGTAAACATTCACTGTATTTGCTATGCATTGTTTGGTAAATAACCTTGTCATCTCCATACACTTTTATTTGCAACAGCTCTGAATTTAGTTTGTCAATTCTCTAGGGCAGCTTTCATATCTTTTTAATTAAACAACTCATATTAAGTGTCAGCAGAAAGGCCTATCTAACAGAATGCACAGAAAAGTGAAACTCCCTGGAAAAAAAAAAAAGAAAAAAGATAAAAAATACTACTTCCTTCTTAAGAATTAATCTCTTAATCTTGATTTTGTGCCCAATAATGCTGATGTTAAAACGGAGCTATAATATCACTAAATAGTACAAAACAGATCAACTTTTTTGATTCCACAGGCATTTACCTTAATTTTACCTGACTGTTCAAGTCACTGGGTTCAAATTCGATGCAGTCTTGCAGACATACTGAGACTCAACAACGAACAATTGCCGGGTTACCCATAGCAATGTAAAGCATTTGCTATAAAAAAATGATAAACAAGTAAATCACAGTGAATGTGATGAGGCTGGTTGCTAAAGTCATGGATTTAGCATGGCTTGCAGAGAAGAGGAGTTTGCACATATTCATGCAGCAGAAAGATACGGGTGAATACTGTATGAAGTGTTCTTAAATTAACCTGGATCACCATGGGGGACTCGTGGACATGTTTTCCCTGTTTTCCGTGTTTGCTGTACAATAATGAGGAAAAAAACCTGGAGAATTATAACTAAAAATAACTTGATATGCAGAAGGGTAAAATTATATCAGCCCTACTTACATTAGAGAAGAAAGTTATCAGAAATAAAATAGCTAATATGTTAAAAAATTGTCTGAGGCTATATTATGCAATTACAAAATTAATTAATAATAAGTACTCCATTATTAATACAAATATATAACCTTTCAGATTAACTTAGATGTGCAATGTGCAGGGGGTTTTTTCCTCTGAAAAATGAAGAATGTAAGAGCTGCTGAAGGAAAATTAGAAAATGACCTTCTTGTAATAAGAAAATTTAGAGGTGTATGGTAACAGATTCCAGCAAAATGCTGTGATTTTTTTTCATTGAATGCAATATAGTATGCTTTGAATAGCAAGATGTTACAAATATTAGTCTCTGTATAATATATTGAAGAGGATTTCTTATAGGGACTACTCATTTTAAATTAAATGTTGATTGCTAATATATGATCCAGAAATCTTCCAGTCACCAAAGAATCCAGTTTAAAATCTAAAGTTTAAAGTGCCAGAGCAGCAAACCGGAGCAGACCATGTCTCTACGGACAGTATCCTCTCCTTAATTTATCACTTACTGTATTTTCCACTTTTACAAAATGCAAGCACAACCAATCCAACAGATGTTCAGCATTTCCATCCTTCCCTGAATTAAAATGCTCACACTGATGGCTTCAGGGAAGAAAGTGTTTTCCAACTTAACTCTGTTTCAGAATGTAAATGATTAGCTGAAAGTTATTACATTCTAAATTTTGTACCGTGTGCCCACACTGTTGTTTGGGTTTTTTTATTATTTCAGAATGTTCAAAACATGTCTTAGCAGTTCATTATTTTATGTTGGTTTAAAGTTATAAAATCCTAGAGTCTTTTCTTCATGTTTATTAAAAGGTGACATAGAATTAACATGAATGCATCAATAATAATATTTTCATTTATTTCTGTTGGCACAGTATAGGAAATATGGTTTTAGTTTAATAAGAACCTCCTACTGTACGTTAAAATAAGCACATCCATGGGGTTTGTTCTAAATTACTCTGTTTAATTTATATATTCACCTTCAACACATGCCATGTGCTGTAAGACACTGAAGATTCTTTGCCCTCACTAATGACACACAGTGCCATAACAGCTATTGATAAAAAGTCAGTGAGGAGATACTTTTTGGGAAAAGTGTGTGACAAAGAATATTAAAAAAATGGTAATGTTGGGCTCTAATTTCATCCTTAAATAAGTAATACTGTGTATCAGAACCTCAGAAATCAGATCATAAAAGGGTTTTTGACCAAACGATTACCTTGGAATATATATGTTACTATGGATACCTGGTTACTAAGGTTACAACCAGACTTGTAAAATAATATAAGGTCATGACACACTTGATATCTCAGAATCACAGTAGGAACCTACAGTTCTTTGATTTGAACAAAGATTTTCCTTCTTTGACTACCACTTCAGCCTTTCTACTATTATCCTTTTTGTGGTGGTTATGCTAGATTTTATAAGGATGCATTTAAAAGTGTTATCTAAAACTCCCATTTATTATAATGAATTCAACCTTTAAAGAAAATTGTACAGTCAAAAAAGGTATGTAGTTCCTTGATACAGCCCAAGCCATAAAGAAAAACATTGAGGTGATAAATCTAAGAGAGTCAAGCCCAAGTAGAAGGCACCAACATAAGGAAGAAAACTTTGGTCCGTTGTTTAATTTCCTTCTAAAAAATCCCTTTTCCATCCTTTTCTCTTAGGGTTTTAAAAAAAAATGTGGAGTAGATACATATTTTAAGGTTTGCTAAGTTTGCATGCCACCAAGCTTACAAAATTCTAGAACCATAAGCATGTTTTACCCCACCCATCTGGTACTGTGAAGTTGGAGAGATGCAAGCAGTGGAAACAGGCATGCCCATAGATATGGTGTTATTTCTGTTGTCTTCCTGCAAGGATTTTATAGGGAACAGGCTTTAAAATCCAGCCAGATATCTGTATCATCACACCCTTTAAAATGCACAAAGAAAATTTCTCATGCAAACTTGCCCAATTCAAAGCCCTTCTCGTTATCCAAAAATGTCTATAGTTTTCCAGGAAATTTTTACATTGTTCAGGGCCTACTGGCAGAAAGACAAGTGTGACTAGGTCCCAATGCTTGCCATTAAATCTGTTAGACCTGAAGCTAGATGATATCAGAAGGGGTCTGCTGCAAGTCTTAAACACAGTTGTATAACACCTGTCAAATTGAAAATATCTTACGTCTCTCTAATCTCTTAAGGTTTCTAGGGTCAGCCAGTGGTTGTATCACAGCTTATGCAAGGAAGTGTGTGCATGAACATATATGCATCTGTATCTGTTTCTGTTGTTATTATTTCTAATACAAATTAATGGGAAATTTCTTTTTTGAAACTGTGAGTCCTTTCAAAGCTAAAGATCTGGTGTTAACAAATCTGTAAGGATGCAGGCCAGTCAAGGAGGAAGATTCCTCTCAGCTAACAAAGTTTGTTCAAAGTTTATCATGACTAAAGGGGGGAAAAAAAAAAAGTTAAGCAATTATTTTTAAAGGAAACACTTTAAAAATAAGACTTGGAGTCTGGTCAGCTACCCAAAGTGTGAGGAAAACGTAATTGTTATTTCTCATTTGAGTTATAACAGTTCAAAAAGTTCGTTTTCAGAAGTCCTTTATAAAGACTGAGTAAATGTAAGGTAAATTTATTAAAGTGAGTTGGAATTTATTAAATATTCTTAATCATAATTAAGCCTTAAATGACATATGAAATCAATGTAATTGCTAAGAAAACATGATTAATTGCTGTATACCATGGCTTAGATTGGTAGTCTGTAATTTTATGGAGCATTAAGGATTAATTATCTGGGACAATAAGTATAACGTAGCCTTGCTAATATATAGAGAGAAATAAAATATGTGAAATACTAATTAAGCTAATTAGTTTATCCCACTAATGGAAAACAAACTGAATATTGAAATTCCTCTAAAAAAAGAAACTGCCAAGGAAAAGGTAAATTTAAAAGCTAAAAAAATTTCCATAATGACCAAACTAAATGGGAATATGATGGGAATTTCGGCCTGGCATTGGGTCCTGCTCCATAGCATGCTCAGCTCTGAACTACAATTCAATTTATTTTTATTTTAGTCGAGAAGTGATTTAAGAAGTGAATAAAGTTATTGCAAATTTTCTTCATAATAAGAACTCTCTGGAAAAGAATCTGTGTTTTGGAGACTGATCTTTTAAAGCTTTAAAAAGATTAAAATATCTGGTTTACATATCCAATTTCCAGTCCCAAAACATTATTTTGTTTCAAACTGTAAATTTTTTTTAAACAAAGTTACTTAAAAGGTCATAAACAAAGTAATTATTTTTTTGTCTTCCTCTGAATTCAGACTGACAGTATTCAAAAATACTTTGTCTTCACTTGAATCTACTCATATAGTCTCATGTCCAGCTCTTCTAGAAGATGAACAATCATAACAAAAGTCAGAAAGAGGGTTCTATTGCCAGGTCCTCTGAAAGCTGCCTGTGCAACCTAAACAAAGCACAACTTTTCCCATTCTTCTCTTTTCAAGTGTGAACTGTAGAACTGAAAGGAAACAAGACCTGTTTCCAGCTTCACATGGACACTGGTAATAATCCCACACACAAATGGGCAACTATATTTGGGCAGCTGGATCTTGCTCTGGATGGCATCTGTGGAGTAGAGCTCTGCTGATGGCAGTGCCAACCCTGACAAGTACCTCAGATATAGACATCTGTGTTGTAAACACCTAAAGTTTGGTGACGTGTCAAAAAGTTCCTGTTACATATTGCTCATATGTAGAGTAACTTCAAAGGTTTTCTTCTCTTAGAGAAAAAGCATTTTTTTAATTTCCTTTATTTATTTACTTATGAAAAATAAGTGTAGATTTGAGGTAGTTTTGGTTTTAAGGAAGAGTAGAAAATTTCTCCTCCTTCCTTCCTCTAAGGAAGAGGAGGGTTTTTTTTGCTTGAAAGCCCTTTTCAGCAAGTTTGACAAGACAGTCTGTTTCAGAGATTACACAAAACATAAAATGTTTCAGATTCTGCTCATGTGGGTTCTAAAATACGTTTTGATAAAACAGTAGAAAAGTTGTGTAATGATGCAAAGCCTATGAAGTGATCTACCCTTTGATTCTTTGTACATACACATACAAAATTTTTAACATACTTTTCATATGGAAATCTGCATTGATGTATCATATTAAAACTCACTATATTTTGTAGTCTACTTGCACCAAAAGTAACACTATAAAAATAGCAGCCCTCTTTAACAAGTAATTGTAAATCCTACAACACAGTTGAAAACTATTACTTCAGAAAAATATATGCAAGCAGAATGACTTTATTAACTACCATACTTCATTTCTTCTTATTAAAAAAAAAAATAAGAGATTTTTCAGTAACATTTCATAGTACAGGATTCTTTTTTCCAAACAGCTTACAAGAATAGAAAATATTTTTTTCAGTGCATTAATTTCCCATTTGTAAAACACAATCATCTTTTCTTAAAATATGCTGTTGAAATGGGCTAGGTAGTATTAGTAGGAAGATTAAGAAGGTACTATCAGTAACACACAAACTACTAAACAGTAAGAATAGCCTGGGATCCATATTTACTGCATCCTCAGTCATCAAATTCTAATCTCTTGATATGTTATGAAAAAACCAGGAGAAACATGAAAAATGCCCAAAATATAAACAAATCTGAAAAGACAGTTGTGTGAAGGGTAAGTTAGGTATCACAGAGATTAATGAGGTGGATTGGACTAATGCATTGTCTTTAAAAAGCTTGCTTAAGATCTCTTACACTGCACAGGAAGGCCAACTTGCAGACAAACTAACAGATCTCATTAGTGGCACTCGCTTTTGTGCACTTTCTCCAGTGTTGACCAATTTTGACAGTGGAACCAATAAATGGAAAAAATCCGCTTAGGACAAAGAATTTCAGACACCAGTTCCTATCCAAGAAGGGACAATAAAATTGCCAAAGTAAGTATCAAGCCTGGCTTCAAGCTTAACAGCTGAGGAAAAGGAAAGCAGCATAATCCATAGTATTAAAGATAGGAGGGCTAATAAACAGCATAAGGTACTGCACAAAAAAATCTGTGCTGAAGTATTTAGATTGTCATTTAAAGCTAAACTGAATTGTCAAAACAATGCTGTACGTAGACAGAGGAAAACACAGAGAAGTAGATGGAAGCGGTGAATGGCAAGAAGAATGGCAACAGCCTTCAATCTTGTCCTGTATTGAAATGGAAAGGGATATTTTCCCTTTTGAAGTGCCAGTACAACATGCTAGAGTGTAACTGTGTTATTCCTATAACTGAAGTACTTCAGATAACCTTAGGTGATATGAAATGTGATAAAATAAAGATCAAATTCGTTTATATTCAGTGGCTATGTTGTTCTACCTTGATTTCATAGCAATAGTTGTGAGCTTTGCCCCAATACTTTAATTGCTCATAGGCTCATTAGAAGTGGACAAATTTGCATGGGTATGATAGTGCATGTCAGATACCCATTTAAGTTTTGCTTTGGAGGAGAGAGGGTTTTTTTTGTTTTTTTCAGTCTGCTGGTCAATATTTTAATCTCTGCAGAAGGTAATAAGTGGTTTGCAAATAGTCTGTGAAAATTAATCTATTCTTCCTATTTCAAAAGATCAAATGATGATGATCATAAATATGCAGCTAATAAATTAAGTGGTAAAGAACTCAACTGCTTTGGCACTTGATTAAATCAAGGTTTATATTTCTGACTTTGGCAAATGCAACCTGCCCTTACACCAAGCCTAGATCAATGTGATTTAACAAACTTTAATTACAGAAGTAGTTTACGGTGCTTCTCAAAATATTATCATTAGCAAAGTATAAAACTCTGAAATTTGCCAAATATCCTAGTGATGCTTGGATAATATGACCTACTTTCTGCTTACCAGTGACTGTTATGATGCTAAATGTGCCCTGAACCATAAGTAAATTCTAAATATCTATCATTTATTTAGAATGATCCTTGCAGCAATGATTTCACATGCAAAATTTAAAATAATCATAATTATAAAAACATATGGTAATTCAAAGCCAAGCACCAAATACAAGTAAAAGCTGTGTTATCAAAACCGGGAATAAAGTCTTTTACTTGACACTAAAAACAGACAGTACATGATTGTATGAGAGGGGCTGAGTTGATGTTGAAATTTTCCACACTCACCAACACCTAGTGCATAAGAACAATAACAAAAGTTGATTATAGAGTACAGATTTTAACTACTACAGAGGGTTATCTGCATGACTTTTAGGTAATATGTTCATATGTAATGAATGTCTCCTTAAAATTTAATCTGAACTGAGAGTAATAGTATGAGACATATACTTTAAAATCTAGTAATCCAATATTTTGCCTCTCTCTACATCCATTTGTCCTCTCACAGGTGAAATGCTATCACTTCAAAAAGGTAGGTTTCTATAGAGATAACAGAAGCAGGGCGAGGCAATAGAAAATACTGTCAACAGTACTATAACGTAAGTTAAACATCCTGATGCAGCATGATAAAAAAAGCTTCCAAAGCTTAGATAAACACACACACAAATAAATAAATAACTCAGTGCTGAAATCAATGCATATAGATTAAACAGATGCCAAATTTCCACTTTCCAGGATCTAAGCCCTCAGCAACAAAAGAAAATCTGAGAAAAGCATGCACTGCTATAGACTAATATCAATATTTTATAAAACAAATGTTTAAAGTTAAACACAACTAGACCTATTCATTCCAACAATATCAGCCTATGTTCACAAAGCTAAACTATACTGTAGTGTGATACCAGACCTTGCCCTGTATCAAAGTAGGCTGCATTGGAACTTTACCATTTAAAACATGCAGGAATGTTGTTAAGAAGTGCCTGGAAAAAAATCTGAGTTAGAAACATTAGATGCTGTTTCCTTCTTTTCTTAGAGAGTTTTCTTAAATAGTCTTATAATTAGCTATGTAGCCATTATCTGCTCACAGTAGGTTATTCACATGCAAGTCAGGCTTAAAGACCGGTTAAGAACACATTTACTTTGTGTGTTCCAGTTAAAATGAAATTCAGATGGAAAACCCTATCCACCCAGCTCAGATTTGCAAAGTCAAGCACTAATAGTCTTCAAATGTATGCAGATTTACAGTGCAACTTTAATTTCCTCTGAAGAATGTGCACATTATCTTGTAATCTTCATTTATATTGTTGCACACCAATGTTTTCATATGGCTTGCCTCTTCAGTGCATGGCCTGAAAAGTTATCCTGAAAAGTTTTCCCCTCTTAATTCTAGGGAGTAGCTCCCAGACCAGAGTACATAAAATCCAAGACTAAGTACAGAAGAGAAAAAAAAAAAATCAATGTTACTTAAACTGAAGAATGGAAATGGCAACTGTTTTTGAGGAGTAGCCATGTAAAAAATCTAGGAATAACTGACTGTCGCAAGGAAAACTAAAAGTATTTCATTGCAAAGGGGACTGGAATGTGGACTTTCTTTTATATAAACTTCTGTATAAGTGGATCAACTGGCTATAGCACTTGAGTGGCTCAACTGGTTGTGTAAATGGCCAGTAAACTGGCCTTCACTGAGTTAATCAACAGAGAGTATTGCCTCCCTAAGCTAGTGCCAAGACCAGCATGAGGAATGCATACGTGGCTGAGCTTAACATAGAGTACAAAAGCTGTCAGGTTTTTGTTCCTCTACAACGTGCAATGCAAAAGAGTGTTGAAGATCTTCTTTCTGTTTGAATTCATTGACGTAAAGTGTAATCCTTAAAAGAGTGGGTTTGCATCCCTTTCATGTGCTATGCTAAACTATTGCTGAGACAACCAAAAAATCAATTCTGCAAAAGGATCCTTCTCCAAATGGGCATCACCCACATGTCAGTGATCTGAAAAAACAGTGGAAATAACTTTCATACAGAAAATTCCTTCAGCCCCTCAGTATAGGAACAAAACCACATTACATGATCAAGCAGCCTTGATTCAAGCAAGATTTCCAAAATTCAGGTTGGGTTTTATTTTTTATTTTAAAATTTTTGATAGTTCAAACTGTTTTTACAGCACTATAATAATCATACCATTAAAAGTAAGTTCATCACCTTTACCATGTCCTTTATCCACACAGTAGCATTTTGTTTGCAATCATTCCAGGTTGCATGATATCTAAACCAGGACTGTTATTTAGTCACTCAAGTACAAAGAAACCTTGTAATGACATGGATATCCATGTAATGACATGGATAAATATAATAATCCTCTTCATTCAAACCTCCACGGAGTGATTCTTATAAAAGAGATATGCTAGCCTTTAAAACTGATGAGGGTTTCTTACAAAATAGCTGGCTTAGTTTTGGTTTTTAAAGTAAATGTTAAACAGTTTCATCTCAGCAATCTACATCTTACATCAATTCTTTTTAACACCTTTTTGTTTAGAGGTACATTAATAATACTCAGAGAACTAACCTTTGTAAGAGAAAAACCCTGCTTTTAGAAAGAGCAGGAAGCTTGTGTCAGTAGGAAGTACAATACAAAGAAGCACAATATTACAAGCCATTTTATTATTTAACCCTCAGGTACAAAGCTTGATTGAATGTTGACTTTATAAATGCATTTTGCACAGTGCTTGATATGCAGAATACAAATGCCAATGCCAGTGGCATGAAAATGGTAAACATCATTAAATTATGCCTAAGTATTCATTAAAATAGTACACTGTGAAACTTTATATATTTTTGTTCGTTTGCTACCAAAACTTAAAATCAGCACGAAAGGATGTTTCTATGTCTATTTATAACTAGAATGGGTTTGGTTTCATGATATTTAAATAACTAAAAGAGTTCTTGAGCCACTAGAGCTGGAGCTTTTAAAAAGTAAAGATGTGAATATTGAAAAATGAGGTTAGAAAACCAATATTAATACAAGTTATTCTACAAAGACCGTAGCATAATTCTGATACTTTGTTAGATTATATGAAGAAGTTATTTCACTCAAAGTGTAAAGGGATCTAAAATAAAATTAATGTCATAGAAATAGATATTATACTACCTATAAAAAGAAATTAAATAGAAAACACACATACTCTATAAATTGCAATTACATGACTGATGAAAATATAAATATTTATTTCATTCTTTTTGGCATAGTATGTAGGTAGTATGAAAAAATCCAAAATGTCCTCCACTCAGTACATCAAATTTAGGCATCACTAGAGAAACAAAAATGTATCCAGTTCAGAATATGAGATACCCAAGTTCAAGTAAGCCCACAAGTAAAGCTTGTGGACTTCCATTCCATTCACTTCAAGGCAGTTAAAGTGTGGATCTAAACACATATTTATGCTATTCTACACATGTGTTTCTGCTGGATTGGGACCACCAATCCAGGTGGTTTTCAGGACGTTGGGGGACTCAAGAAATTTTTTAATTTTCAATACATCTCTCTCAAAAAAAAATAAGGAAAGTATTTCCAGCACAACCAGTTATGATTGTAAAAACATTTCTCACATAAATACACTTTCATCTGCCATAATGTCTTAGCACATGAATACATAGTATGCTAAACACATTCTGCTTCTTTCTGTCTTGAGGTAGTCATTGAAATAGTCATTTAACCTGGTAGCCAGATGAGCACATACTGATTTATATATATACCCTTAATACATTCTCTTGTTAGCTAAACACTCACAAGATGTTACATTGCCCTAGATTTTACCAGAATAAATTTTATAAAGGACTTGTAGCACGTCCCCGGTTTTCAGCAATATTGATGTTAAGAGCACTGTACTAATGCACACATCCTTCTTCAAATAACAAATTTGTCATCTATCATGTTGCCATGGTTTAACCCCACCTGGCAACTCAGCACCATGCAGCTGCTCGCTCACTCCCCCCACAATGCAATGGGGGAGAGAATTGGAGGAGTAAAAGTGAGAAAGCTCGTGGGTTGAGTTAGACAGTTTAATAGGGAAAGCAAAAGCCACGCATGCAAACAAAGCAAAGCAAAGCAAGGAATTCATTCATCACTTCCCATCAGCAGGCAGGTGTTCAGCCATCTCCAAGAGGAAAGCAGGGCTCCATCATGTGTAACGGTGACTTGGGAAGACAAACGCCATCACTCCAAATGTCCCCCCCTTCCTTCTTCTTCCCCCAGCTTATATACTGAGCATGACATCATAAGGTATGGAATAGCCCTTTGGTCAGTTTGGGTCAGCTGTCCTGGCTGTGCCCCCTCCCAGCTTCTTGTGCACCTGGCAGAGCTGAGAGCTAAAAAGTACTTCGCCAGTCTAAGCACTACTCAGCAACAAATAAAACATCAGTGTGTTATCAACATTCTTCTAGTACTAAATGCAAAACACAGCGCCATAGCAGCTACTAGGAAGAAAATTAACTCTGTCCCAGCTGAAATCAGGACAGATGTGCAGTTTCATAACACTTCCAGCAGGTACATGCTGAACCTGAATGTCTGAGCTTATCTCTAAAATTAGTTTCATAGATAGCCTACAGTACACATAAATGCTAATAAGATACAATCTTAAGGATTTTGAAAGAACAAACTCTGACTGTAGTATAAAAGAGAAACTCAAGTCTTAAATTGGTAGAGGAAAATATTTTCACCTCTGCATTTTCATTTGGGAGGAGTTTAAAATATCCATTACTTTTAAACTGAGGAAGCAAAATTATTGACATCTTTGATAAATATTGTAGAATAAATTAAGTTGGAGTGGACCTCTGGAGGTCCACTGGGCAAGTATGCCACTGAAAGCAAGGCCAGCATAGGTAACTTTGCATAGGGCTTTCTCATGTTAAACTTTGAGTATATGTCCAAAGATCAGGTTCCACAACCTCTCTAGACAGCTTTGTCCAGTGTTTGACTATCCAAATTGTGACAATTTTGTTAATATCACCTTGTCAGAATTATAGTAAGAAATGTAGAAAATTGTAAGCCCAAAGCTCTTATTTTCATTTTATAAAAATTAAACTGTAACTTTTTCTAAATTCAAAAAATTGTAATCCAGAAGAAAATTATAAATAAGGTATAAAATCAGCTCTTTCAGAATTTTTAAAATGTTTCTGTAAATATCTGAGATCTGAAGCCTTGCAGTCCTTCTTCATAGATTTCAAGAACAATCTAAGTACAAAACTTAACAATATTAAACAATAGCACAGTGACTTCGGCTTTAGCATTTGACTTTTAATGTTTTGAAACCAACACTGACACAAATGAAAGGCATGCAGACTACAGCTCTGTGATAAGAATAATGATAATCCAGAATTTTTGGCTTAGACTTAAATCACATTTAAATTTCAGACTTAAATATTGTAGGCAATTTTAAACCTTTGCAGATTACCCTCTGATTAAAACAAGGTCTTCAGCACTACAGCTGTCACTGTGGCATCTTTCATTATCACTGACTTCAACTTCAGGAGTGTCTTTTTAATTTAATCTTTGCAACATGACTTTCTCAGATTTTAACCTTTTTCACCTTTAAAATGTTCCTGCAGTTACCAAAATTAAAATAGATTAAACAGACAGTAAAAAACAGACCATCACAGAAAATATCTAGATTTTAACTGTTAAAATTCTGAAGCCTCTGTATATATCCACAAGTCCATAAGTACCTAAAAAGAATGCAATGTCTTTATAGCATGTGATGGAAAAGACATGGGTTTCGTTGAGCAGCAGGATAGTATAATTTTTCCTCTGTCTCACTTAGTATTTCAGGACCGTAATTTCCAGCAAGATAAAAGAATACCGCCCCAGGAACAGTTATGGATCATGAAAAACTGATCTGTAATAGTAAAACAAAACAATGAGTTAATATCATTACATAGTCTAGAGTCAAGAAGCTGATGCTTTTAGACAGAATTTGGAAATGAGAAGCATTTTGCATACAGGTCCTAAAATTTCCAAATCAGTGACACTGAGTTATATTACTATCACTGAGTAATTCTGTTTGCATAATAAATCTGTCCAACCAACAGCTGTTTGGACAATGTGAAATTTAATCAAAAAGGATCATAACAATAAATTTTAGGTAATAAATCCCCAAAATGAAACTGTTGTCCTATCTGTCTGCATTGGGCTTACACACAAATAGTTATAACCACATTGTTTGATTATGGCTATTGCTGATTCTTGACAGAGCACATAAATACATTTTTTGAACAGGAGAATATTAGTTGAAATACTTGAAGAAAAGATAGATTGCATTGCTATTTGAATATTTTAAATGTAGGAATATTTCTGTATAATTGGAATTTTTTGACTCTTGAAGGGTCATTCCCTTTTACAAAGGGAATTATTTTCCATTTACTTATAGCACATGCTCATAAAAATGTGTGACATATACAAATGATTATTTGTATTTTCATGTGTCCTGGTTTCGGCTGGGATAGAGTTAATTTTCTTCACAGTAGCTAGCATAGTGCTGCGTTTTGGATTCAGTACCAGAAGAATGTTGATAACACACTGATGTTTTCAGCTGTTGCCAAATAGTGCTCAGACTACTCAAGGACTTTTTGAGCTTCTCCTGCTCGCCCAGGTGCATAACAAGCTGGGAGGGAGCACAGCTAGCACAGCTAACCCAAACTGACCAAAGGGCTATTCCATACCATATAACGTCATGCTCGGGGGGGTTAGTTAGTTCGGTCGGTTCGTTCCGTTCGGTCGGTCGCGGGCAGTGTGGTCGCAGCTCGAGCTGTGTGATCGCGGCTCGGGGGGAGTGATCGCGGCTCGGGACGGGCTGGGCACCAGTCAGTGGGTGGTGAGCAATTGCATTGTGCATCACTTGTTTTATATATATTCTGTATATTCTCTTACTATTATTATTATTATTATTATTATTATTATTATTATTATTATTATTATTATTACTATTGTTATTCTTCTCTCTTATTAAACTGTCTCTATCTTTATTATTATTATTATTATTATTATTATTATTATTGTTATTCTTCTCTCTTATTAAACTGTCTCTATCTCAACCCACGGGTCTTACTTTTTTTTTCTTTTCTCCTATTCTCTCCCCCATCCCACAGAGGGAGGGGGGGGAGTGAGCGAGCGGCTGCGTGGTGCTTAGTTGCCAGCCGGGTTAAACCACGACATCATGGAAGGACAGTGTACAGTTACACACAGATTCTTGCACTCAGTTTCCATAAATACCTGGTTGCTGTTCATATGACTGGTAAAATGCCATAAAGGAAATCTTCCATACATACTTTAACTTTGGTGAGGTAGCTATCTTTAAAACTGTAACCCTTAGAAATATTTGCTGAAAGTGGTATTTTAGAATTCTTTGTGGCACCAAAGCATTTTACTACCAACTGTGCAAGGGATTTTGAGTCTGTTTGATATTCATTAATATCATTCATTAATATAAAAGTCCATTTAACACCATTTTCCATCAAAACCAATTTGGGAAAGCATTGCTTTGGGAAAGCTACTTAACTTTAATTAAGAACATTTCTTTGCAATTCAGCACTGTTTTCAAAGCTCTTCTGTTCTTTACTTGCACATTCTACTTTTATGGAATAGATTTCTATTAGTGTCTTGCATCTTAAAAATTTAAACAGAAATATTTTCCTCAACAGCTTTCTTAATTAGAACTATCTGGCCAGAGCATCATTTTGCTATTAAGGTTTACTTTCAAAACTATTGTGTCAATATAAGGATTAAATTATTAGCAGTCTCCCATAGATTTTTATATTTTCCACAAATAGAACCAATAAAACCGATTTTGGTGATACCCACACATCTGTTATATTGGGAAAGCTACACACATTAGAAAGAAATTATGGCCTGACAGTAAAATTTGTCCAGATTACTGCAGATGTTTCACTATGGCTTTCTTTTAAAGATTGTGTTGCAACTGGGTAGAATAAGAAAGAGTAACAGATGGACAGAAAGAAGGATAAATATATATTTATTATTGTATTTATAAAATAAGATCAATAACAAAATGAAGCAGATCAAATAAATCTTATGGGGTTCTCATTCGTTTAGAACAGAAAATAGTTTTTAACATTTTATGAGAAAACAAATATTTTCTATTATGTAGACAGTATTTTCTTTCTTTAGTCAATCTAGTGCTGCATTTTCTCAGAACAAATGTATTTAGAGCATGAAACAAATATCAAGAGATGAAATCTACACTGCTGTTTGTAGAAAGGCATTACAGTTAATGAAATGTGTATGTATGGCTTCCTCTCAATTCTCAAATATTACACAAAAGATGGATAAGAACTGACAGAAACAAAAAAAGAAAAAAAAATTGTTCCTGAAGGTAATAAATAGATACTGTGACATTGAAAATGTAGCAAAACTACTTATTTGCAGAACTATACAGCCAGCACATTGTATAAGCATAAACTGATTCAAGTTTGTTCTTACATATGGTACCATTTATTGGCCAGCCTGTCTTCTAAAAGCCTCATCACCTTCTTGATTTTTAACATAAATTTCCACTTTCTTTATTTAGATCCTTTATCTTTGTCATTATCTCTCTTCTATTATATTTCCTTTCCTTGAATCACATTTTTATAGGTTTCTATTGTAATAGTTTTAATCACATGATTTTAGGACCTTTACAAAAGTAAACATAAGATCTTTGGATTCATTCTTGTATAGCGTATACAATTCCACCATGTAGCTTTAGCTGAAAAAGAGCATTATATAAGCACTATATGACCTTATATAAGGTTTAGCTGTTAAAGCAAACCTAAAGTAAGAATATATCTACCTCTTTTACATATGTGAGTTATAGTTGTTGCAAATACATATCCTTCACTCATGGGTCATTCTTCACTATGGTAATTCTAATAACCAGAATTACTAATTGGTCATCAATAATTCATAATTGCCTGTCATCCCAAGGTTTCTTTTCATCTGGTACTTATACAGGTATGTCTCCAAAATAATTGAGATCATAAAACAGCAAGTCTGACATGATATTAAAGTCTATTTAGTTTATTGACTGGGCATTTGTAATACCCTTATACACAAATTTTATTATCAAGTTGGAGGTTGAAGAAAGGCATTTGCAATTATGGCATAAACCACAATTTCATTTCTTGTATTTCAGGAAAGCGTTTCTAATTTGCCTGGTGGTTAGTACTGAAACTATGCAACCTGTTCAGAGCATATGGCAGATTTCCTAGAGGATATGCTGCTTCACATCATCAAATTGATATCTTTTGCTAGCATTCTTAACATACCATTGATGCCTGAGACTGGCAGCAGCAAAACAACAGAGACTGTGTAGGTATTAAATTGTTCAGGTGAAACCAATCTTAATGAGCTATCAAACAATGTGTAAATTATTCACATTATGTTCTTAGTTCATGGACAGTAGAGGTGTATAAGTTTACTTAAAAAGAAAAATTTTATTTGCTATTATTACTCAAGTCCTATCACAATCATTTTATTTTAGCAGACCCTTGTGCCTGTGCCCTCATAATCTCCTAACTTACTTATTTATTTATTTGCAAAGCTTTGCTTCTGCTGCTCAGTTCCACTGCTCTCTCATTTCCTATCTGCGTGCCTGAGCAAGGGTTGTCACTTCTGCCAGAGTGGGTTTCTGAGCTAGAAGGGTTCCCGCTGATGGTTGCACTAGTATGGTACATAGCCAGATGAAGATGACAAGCAGACATGGAACCTCATGTCCTAAGGTCGATAAGGTTACCCACCACCCACAACGGATACTTTCCTGCAGAAGGAACTCTTGTAAGGTAATTTTAGCAGCATCTGGGAGGGAGAGCTAGGACATCTTCCACCACTCCTTTCTTCCATGGCTCAGTGTAAATACATTTCAAAAAGTAAATAAGATTTTTTCCATGAGGTCAAGAAACTGTAAAACACTCCAGCAGAAAGATAGACAAATGTTCAAATACTGACAACTGCAGCTTCTGCTTTCGATGTTTACATGCTTAACTATCTGTTTGAATCAGTTGCCTGTCTGCATTTTGTTGTTAGCAAAATTTTGTGGCATTCTTCTGAAGATATGATAAAATTTTTTTACAGGGCTTTACAGGGGTTAGATGTTCCCGTACTTTATGTAACTTTTTACTTCCACAGTCACCACAGGTGTTAAAATCAAGGCTTTCAGACCTGCCTTCTATAAAGGAAAATTCAGGCCACTGAAAGTTTACTTTCATTTGCAGAATATGATGATGACAGGGAAACTGGAAGAATCATAGAATCATAGAATGTTTTGGATTGGAAGGGACCCCTAGAGGTCATCTAATCCAACCCCCCTGCAGTGAGTAGGGATACCGCTAACTAGATCAGGTTACTCAGAGCCCCGTACAACCTGGTCTTGAGTGTTTCCAGGGATGGGGCCTCCACTACCTCTCTGGGCAACCCCTTCCAGTGTTTCACCACCCTCATTGTAAAGAATTTCTTCCTTATATCTAGTCTAAACCTAACCTGGTTTAGTTTAAAACCATTACCCCTTGTCCTGACACAGCTGACCCTACCAAAAAGATTTTCCCCATCTTTCCTATAGGCCTCCTTTAAGTACTGAAAGGCTACAATCAGGTCTCCCTGCAGCCTTCTCTTCTCCAGGCTGAACAAGCCCAACTCTCTCAGCCTGTCCTCATAAGAGAGGTGCTCCAGCCCTCTTCCTCTGACCTAGTCAAGAAGGAGGTTTGGCCTACCTCCACAAACCAGCATTTCTGACTCCCAGCAGAAGTGCTGAAGGTTGAAACCCCACTTTCACTGGGCTTCTGGCAAACTGTGGAATCCTTAGAGGTTTAAGCTGCTCTCAGCATTCCCAGTATATCTTCCAAGGAAGAGGGATGTTTCCCCAAAGGATTATAGCATTTATTGTATGCTATTAAGTACAATGTTAGGATGAGAAACTCTGAAAGTCCTTCTGAGGAAACAATTCTAGCATCACAAGAACTTCCCCTTATTCTCTCCCACCAGCCTTTCTAAATGTAGATTCCAATTGTAATCAGAGATAGCATACATCATACAAGGTGGACAAGAGTTTTACTAACCATGTAGAGAGCTGGAAATGTATAGGCATATTAATACAGATTGCGTAATTTCCTCATTGTCCTGTGAGAATAACAGAAAACGGGTCAGATGGCTACACTTCAAAATATGGAAATAAGGATTAAGCTTAAGATAGTGTTAAATTTACAATATTGACATTTTTCTGTATAATTTCTCTAAGAATTATTTTCTGGATCAAGCCCTTTTAATGTTTCTGTGTACACAATAGTTTTGGTAGGT
>NW_009260335.1:605244-633001 GCF_000687185.1 Egretta garzetta
AAGAAGATGGTTGCCTCTGATCACCCAATATATATTGTATTTCAGAAATGCTGAGAAAATCTGTATTTCACATGCAGGTTTACTTTGCTGCATGGCCCTCTTTGCTGCTGGTTGAGGTTTGCTCATGATTTGCCATATGCAAATAAAACTTTTGTTTTAGACTTGAGATCTCACTTCCTTCTCATCCCTCAGGCACTGTGATAGAATTTAACAGTCTTAAGTTCAAGAAATATATTTTCCCATCAATTCGCACGTGTTGGTCTCAAAATAAGTTCTTGAGCTCTCAACAAATTCCAGAAAAATGTTCCAGAGGACTAGCAATAGCACAGAAAGATGCTTAAATTTATAGTTAATAATAAAGATTAAGATAAATTGTTCAATTTCCCCTTTGTTCTGCTGCTCTGAACCCAGCAAGCCATAACTTTGATTTAACAGAGGTGGGCAAATTGCAAATGATAACACAGCTATTCATAACATGAAACAATTTGATTTTGCATAACATTTTCTGACAGCAGTGCTGAATTTGACAGCATAAACCATCAAAACTAAAATGAAGAAAAAGTAGATACAATGTGCATAAGCCCCGGTAAGGACTGTGTAACTTACTTTTTATGTGTGCTGCTGAAAGCTAATAAAAAGCAGTGCATCCAAAAATCATCATCCAGTCACAGAATATTGAGTATTGTCACAGCAAAACCATCAGAAGGGAAGCAGAGGTGGATTATATGTTGCACAAACTTTACTCCTAACATTTTTTGGTATGCTGTTTCATTTTATGCATACCATCAGTGAGACCTTGCCTATTAAAGTCAGAACACCAGATCAAAAAGTAATATGCAGATTTGATTTTAATGCCCACTTTATTCTGTGTCATGAAAGGAACTGTGTTATGGAGAATCTCAGCAGAAAATTTTCTGAACATACAAGCAATGATTTTTTTTCAGGACCCATTGTGAGAGACCACTTAAAAAGTGCAGTCCATACAGCACATAAACCTAGTCCAGCAGCTACCAAAAAAATTCAAACAGGGTTCATACTAAAAGGGAATTGAACCCAACTTGCATATTAGATAAAACATCTAATTTTTTCATCCTCTTCATCCTCCTAAATCAGAAGTTAAATGCCCTGTAAAAAAATCCCAAGTTTCACATTAGCATTCCTTAACAGACAGGAGTTTGTCTGACACACTCTGTAACTATTTTAACAATTTCTAACATTTATCAATCCTTTCAGCAAACATATACTTATGACAAATTCAAAACTGTAAAATGAAAAGGATGTTGTCTTAAAAACTTAGTGCCCTCTCATTGTGCCTTACCTTGCTTGATTTTTTTTGTAATTGATATGCTCATCAACAACAGTCTCAAAACTTGTGTGGTCCTGCAAACACATATGACAAAGAACCTGTTGGAGTGCATCTGAATTTGGAAAAATGAAAATAAGTTTAATAAGAAAAATTAAACATATATTTTTAGAAGGGCATGAATTTTTGCCTCTTTAAATATGCAGGGTAGTTTCCTCCTCAAAATCAGGCCATATTTTTTTTTAGTTAAAAACATATGTAGAGGTAGTAAATGATCACCTGGTTGTTAAATGCTTTACAAAGAAAGTGATAAATATTTTCACAATATTCATCAATCTAGCATTTTTACATGTATGACAGAACAACCTAAAAAAGCATAAATTATATTTAATATTTTTCCACTAAAAGTTATGCTAACAAAAATTTCCATCAACTTCTTTACTTTACCTCATGTGAGTGCATTTCTCCACAGTGCATTGAAAACATTCCTTGTTTTACATGAAGTCATGCTTACTCAGTCACCAGATTTATGCAGAAAAGCTCAGAATTTTCGAAGAAGAGAAAGCTAGTTTGGAAATTTAAGCAACTGCTGCTTTTGAGACCATTGGAAAAAATACAAGAACAGCATTTTTTTATTTTCATTTGACACTTTAGTTTTATGGTTTTCTTTTTATCTTTTTTCTTATCTTCTTCTGAGTAAATGAATTTAATACAAATACCGTTCTTAGTTTTACATGAGGTGTCGTGACTATCACGACATATTACTAATTTGCATAGAAAAAAAGCAGAACAATTGACCTTGGACTCTTTACAATAAGTAGGAAGGAAGGCACTACATTAAATGTGCAGATGTAAAAGAGCAGAATCTTGTCCTGCCTTCGTACAAGAATACATCTTTCTGCAGGGGAAGTCTTGCTTTTGTTTTTTAGTTTAGATTCTTAGTTTTCTCTGCATAATTAAAATTTTTGCATCCTCCAAGAAACCTCCATGAAAAAAAGTAATTTGAAAAATTGTACAATTTTGATTGGTTGAAATCATTCAGTCATTTCTGCTGGTTATCTTGCAGTTTCTTACTGTCTTTGTGAACTTAAAGGTGGTTCCTGAGACTAGCAGCAAAGATGACTGTCACTTAGTAGTTCCTGCTTCTTGTGAAAACAAAAATTATTAGAACACAGATGCCAAATTCTTCCTAAATTTTCATTCCATTTACCCCCAGCCCCCGTTTAGAATGTTTCTGCTACATGTACTCTTACAGTGCTTTCTTATTAAAATGCCAAAATGGGGGAGGGAGGGTGAAATATGTTGGTGCTTGGTTAAATCAAACACATTGGGTACTTAAGACAAAGCCAACTGAAGTAAATGGGAATATTTTCTAAACAGTTCAGTGAGCATATACCAAACCCAGTATCTACATTTGATTTGGTTCAAGCCAAGGCTATTCCCAGCTCATGTTTTAAAAACCATTTACTAGTGGAATTCTGTCATCCGGAACAAAAAGTAAAGTCATATCAAAGTTACATTATTGATTCACAGCCAGTTGCCTGCAGCAAAGGAAATCCTAAAATCCTGCAGATCCTGCTTAGGAATCTGGAGTTACAGACTGTACAAGTACAACAAAAAGAACAGAAAAATCAATAGTTTGACTAATGTGTTTGTCATTCATGAACAGAGATGGTCAGCACTATCAGCGTAAATTATTTAATCTTTAATTAGAATGAATCTGAGGAATAAGTACAATTTTCTCAGTCAAACAAATACGCAAGTTCTCAATGAAATTACAGTGAGAAAGGTCACTGTTGACTGAGACCTAGCTGCAGATCAGAAAGAAGTTTATTAGTCCCAGATGTTACTGTAACATTAGAAGTTAACTGGTGAGGAAGCACAAGATGATGAAAACCCTGTATTTATAACACATATTGCAATGCAATTACTTCAGTGGATAATACTGTAGGCTTGATTGATGCATCCTAGTAGTAAATGAATGAAGCTTTTTCTGCACTCTAAGAGCATACTCTTTCTAAAAGCTTCTTCTTAAATTATGATATATTTAATTTGATATGGACTATTCTAAAGATCAAAATAGGGGCATGGGGGTTTGCTATAGGGAAGGGGGTTCCCCACACATACAACCTGAAATTAGGTGTTAACCCTTTCACACTTCTGTAATACTTTTCAGATCACAGGGGTTTTTTTTAAAAAAAAATATTATCTAAAATTATCATCTTTTCCCTTGAGTGCAACAGAAGACACATCTGTTGAATAAGTTATCTTGAAAACTCTAGTGCATCTATCAAGCTGCAAGCAAATGACATTTTCCCCCATATACCCAACATTTTATGTTAAAATTTTATTTATATTAGACTAATTGGTTTACTATAAACCAAGAGATACTCAATATTTTGGAAGCAACATACAAAATTGTATGAAAGCATCCCAAAAAGAATGGCAAAATCAGAGCTAAGAACAAAGCTAAGAACAAAGCAGGTATAAAAAACCCCAAATGCATACAGAGAGCTGGACTAAATCATCTAATGCTTCTTCAGTATGATCCTCCTTTATTACATTTTTCCTTAAACCAAAACAAATAAAAATGCTAAAGAGCAAATTTTAAAAAATTGAATATTCCACAAAACAGATAAGAAAGAAGAAAAAATATAAAATTATATATTCTAAAAAACCTAAAGCTTTTTCTAAAGCTCTTTGTAGCCTTTTATGAGGAGGTTATAGGTCTTCAACAGTAGTTAGGAACCCAAGTCACAGATGACGAATCATTTCCACTACATGCTGTGTAAACACAAAATAAAAGAGCAAGTTGAAATTCATAAATTAATTTATTAAAAAAAATTATTAGGTAAGTGTAATATAAACACTTACTTGTTTGTTGGCTTCATGATGTGGTTTAACCTGGCAGGCAGCTGAACACCACACAGCTGCTCACTCACTCCACTCCTCCCTCAGTGGGATGGGGGAGAGAACTGGGAAAAAAGTAAAACCTTTGAGTTTTACTCAAAAGGTTTTAAACATTGAGATAAAGACAGTTTAATAAAACAGCAGAGAAAAAGAATAACAATAACACTAATAATAGCAATAATGGTAAGACAATATACAGAATATACAAAACAAGTGATGCACAATGCAATTGTTCACCACCCACTGACTGTTGTTCAGCCTGTCCCCAGCAGCGATAGCTCTTCGCCCTGGCCAGCTCCCCCTGAGCATGATGTCCTATGTTCTGGAATACTAAAACCTGATCACACTCCCATCCGTACCGAAGTATAACAAGAAGCAAAAGACAAAAGTATTTACAAAGCATACACTTTGGAAAAGTGAGATATGGGGACAATACAGGAAATTACTATGCCACCAGGAATGTGCAGTAGCCATGTGGAAAAACCCACAGTAGCACCTGTCAGAGTCTTGAACATAGGAGCAAGCTAGCAAGATACAGAATAGATGGAGACATGGAAATTAAATCAAATGTGTAAGAGTCACATCACAGAGCAGTGAATTTCATAAATGATCCTTTAACAGTGTCTGAAGAAGAGTTCACAGCAAGTGCAAAAGGCATCTAGGGTTTATATACATGTGCATATATACACACAAGTAAACAAATAAAGTAGGAATGTGTCATGGTTTAACCCTGGCTGGCAACTATGCAGCCACTCACTCACTCCCCCCCCACAACAGGATGGGGAGAGAATCAGAGGAGTAAAAGTGAGAAAGCTCGTGGGTTGAGTTAGACAGTTAATAGGGAAAGCAAAAGCCACGCATGCAAGCAAAGCAAAGCAAGGAATTAATTCACCACTTCCCATGGGCAGGCAGGTGTTCAGCCATCTCCAGGAAAGCAGGGCTCCATCATGCATAACAGTTACTTGGGAAGACAAATGCCATCACTCCAAACATCTCCCCCTTCCTTCTTCTTCCCCCAGCTTATATACTGAGCATGACATCATATGGTCTGGAATAGCCCTTTGGTCAGTTTGGGTCAGCTGTCCTGGCTGTGCCCCCTCCCAGCTTCTTGTGCACCTGGCAGAGCTAAGAGCTGAGACGCCCTTGACTAGACTACCCAGCAACAACTAAAACATCAGTGTGTTATCAACATTCTTCTAGTACTAAATGCAAAAGATAGCACCATACCAGCTAGGAAGAAAATTAACTCTATCCCAGCAGAAACCAGGAGAGAACCAAACCTCATTAGGTAATATTCCCAATAATTATTAGCATAGCAAAAAGATAAAGAAGCTGAGCACAATCAGTATTTTCGTCATTGCCACATACAACACTAAAATAAAAATATAGCAGTTTTGTAAACCAAACAAAGACACTGAAAGTTAGGAAGCTAGTTCAACACAGAAAAACAAAAAATAAAATCTTGCTTGCTATAGAGCTTTCATGATATAGTTTTAGTATGTTTAATTTTTACTTTCCTTAAATTGTGCTGTAGATATGTGGAACCATACAATGCTGTCTTGTTGTATGTAAGATAGCTCTGTATCTTGATTTTCCTGGCAGCTGTTTGTTATAGGTGAAAAAATACTTAGGTTATGAATGCTAATAGCTAGCAGATAATTGGGTACATGTGTGGAAGACTGTCGAAATTGAACTTTTGAACTCTCATCCAGAAGCCTGCTACTTGCTACGTGCAACTGGTAAAGTTTGGTTGTAAATTTTGACAACACCTGGGCTAAACAGAAGTGGCATGTCCTGAATGGTCCAAATAATAAAGAGACAGAGACAGAACCACCAATTAGGAAATTGATGCATGTTGTGCTTCTGTACATAGACTGTCATATTGGGAAAACTAAAATCATAAAACCATAGAATGTTTTGGATTGGAAGGGACCACTAGTGGTCATCTGGTCCAAACCCCCTGCAGTAAGCAGGGACACCACTAACTAGATCAGGCTGCTCAGAGCCCCATCCAACCTGGCCTTGAGTGTTTCCAGGGATGGGGCCTCCACTACCTCTCTGGGCAACCCGTTCCAGTGTTTCACTACCCTCATTTTTTACAATCACTCCTATGGACCTGCTCCAACAGGTCCACATCCTTCTTGTGCTGAGGGCTCCAGAGCTGGATACAGGACTCCAGGTGAGGTCTCACCAGAGCAGAGTAGAGGGGCAGAATCACCTCTCTCAACCTGCTGGCCACGCTTCTTTTGATGCAGCCCAGAGTACGGTTGCCCTTTTGGGCCGCCAGCACATATTGCTGGCTCATGTCCAGCTTTTCATCCATGAGTACCCCCAAGTCCCTCTCGGCAGGGCAGCTCTCAATCCTTTCATCCCCCAGCCTGTATTGATACCTGAAGGTTTGAAGGCTTCCAGAAAGAGGACCCAGCGCCAAACCGAAGAGTTTCCAAAAGGAAAAAGTGGCCTTTGAAAGAAGAAGGTGAAGATCTTGGCTGGAGGAAAGATCCTGGAAATGAGAGAAGATGCTGAAAGTCAGAGACCTGCATGACAATGGATGTCAGGGACTGGGAGCAGCAATACAACAGGAATCAGCACAATTTTCTGCCCAACCATTTCAGTGACCTTCCTGCTGGGCAGGGAAGTCAAGACCTCTTGGATGTAGTGGTGGCTGGGCGTGAGCAAACAAATCAATCAAGTAAAGTAAAAACTTTAATCTCGTTACTTAAATAAATCTCAGTAGCCAGATTCCCTACAGGTTGTTTATTCTGTCTCACCCTTAACACTCTTCAATGCCTGACACTGAAAGACTTTGCAGAAAAATCTTGAGATTATGTGAAAATGAGGAAGTTATATAAAAGTTGCTTTTATCTGCTGGAACACAAAATAAGCTACTGGATTAATAACATCTACTTTTGTTCCTTGATTTTTGCAGCTGGATTCCTTCATCACATATTTAGTCTTTTATTTAACAGGCTTTTAAGTGAAATTAATAAAACGATAGTTAGCTAGAGGCACAAGTGTCTCCTATGCATGAGTTACATTTTAAAAAAAAAACACAGGAGATGTGGATTCAGCTGAACTACAGCAAAAAAAGCCTGCAAGATCCTCAGCTTTCCAAGAAAAAAAATGGGCTTTTGATCTAAGGGAAACTCAATAAAGTTATCATTTGAGTAATTAGAGCTCAGATCTCAGTCCTTATCACCCTACTTGGCCTGGGCTATAATCTGGCTTCTCTTGAAACTGTAAGGTTTACACCTGAACGAAAGGAGTTGTAAATCCTACTTGCGGATAATGGAACCTTATTAAAGTATATAGATCTTCATTTTTATCTCTTCGGTGACCCACCAGTTCTGTGCACAATAATCAGGCTCTCCATACTTCTGTAGGCTTTGCATTTCAAAGAACCACGTATTTTCATAAACAGCAATAACCCATTCAGAATCCTGTGGCTTATTTTTAACAGTCATTCAGAATGCACCATTCAGAATGGAGGAAAGTCATAATTTAAATTATTTCAATGAAAGAAACTTACTGAATCATTTTTTATTTTATGCAAATGACAACACAATGTACTGATCACTTACTGGTGACTAGCTTTCCAAAGACTTGTTTTTCCTCTGGCTTCTAGTTTTTCCTTTATTTCAGTTTTGTTTCTAATTCCATAAGTACTGCAGATTCCACATCTACAGATTCATTCATTTTAAATGACATTCAGAGATATGGACAAAGATGAAAATATCATTTGGCCTCAAGTTATAACTTCTAGAGAGTCAAAACTTGAGGGTGGAAATAAAAAGAGGGAAATGCTTTTAGAGCACATCAATAAATTGTCCTAAAAAAGCATTTTCACCTTTCACATCTTTTTTGCAGTAAAGAGAAGGACACTTTAAATTTAATTTTGTTTGTACTTATTGCAATGAATAGAAAAGCAAAGGGATTGTGTGATAGCTGAAAACAGAGGAACAATCTCCACTGACTAAACTGGTAGCTACAAAGCAGATGACTATTATTTGGGATGGTAAATGTATAAAATAGAAATTCTGTGTTAACATTCTTGATTAATTTAGTAGTGGTTTGACAGCCTGGGAGACTAGGCTCATCCATCAATACAGCAGCTACTGCTTGGGGAAAAAGTGTACAAATTTCTCCACGCTGATGCACCTTCAACAGCTACAGAGGTCAGCATTGAAGTGTAGATTTGTTACTATGTTATGATATCCTAGACACTATAATTTTGTATTCACTCTGAAACTTATCAGTAAATGCCTAGTTTATAATGACAATCACTGTAATTCTCTGTGGCTTACTGCTGTGGGATAGGAGTGTATTTGTATCCATTCAGATATTGCTTTCTCTGCTATTGCTTCCATTCAGCGATTCTCCCTTTACAAAGCTATACAAACTACACAAAATTCTCAGAAGTTTTTTTCTCATGACATTTTGATCAGTATTTATCAAGATTTATTTGATAAGTTAAAGATATTAAAAATCACTGTTTTACTTCTATATAGCACACAAGCTGCGCCAACTATTTACTAGAACAGCAGTATTAAAAAACCCCACCTTATTCATGGCAAATGAGTTTCAACTGCTTCTTGAAGTTTTGGAGTTTTTCT
The DNA here is from genome assembly GCF_000687185.1 of Egretta garzetta. Lineage (NCBI taxonomy): Eukaryota > Metazoa > Chordata > Aves > Pelecaniformes > Ardeidae > Egretta > Egretta garzetta. The sequence continues at coordinate 614,071 of NW_009260335.1, forward strand.
CACCTGTTTTACAGCTCTGAGTATGTTTGTTTATTTCCATCTTGAGTAACCTAGTCACTTGTTGTCCTGCATGTTTATGACACCAAAGGAAAAAAAAATATCTCTGGCTATTAGTTCATGTTATAAGGTAAACTTAAATGACAAACAGTTTAAAACTATTTCTACCCTGTTCCAGAAAGAATGATGTTAGTACATATATTTACTTGGATATTATACTTTTCTTGAGAATTGCACACAACCTGAAGGTTTGTATCTCATGAGCACTGCTCACTGCAAAATTTAAGTTACTTTAAAATTAAATTCATGCTATCTTCATGTGCACTTCACAGTCAAACACCAGTAATTGCTCCCCAAGTCTAACTGCTTAGATCCTTACTTTTCCTACACGTGAGGGATCCCTGCTTTCTGGAGATGGCTGAACAATAGACTGCCAATAGGAAGTAGTGAATTAATTCCTTATAACTGTCTTTATCTCAACCACAAGTTTCCTCACTTTTACGATTCCAATTCGCTTCCCCATCCCACCATGGAAGAGTGAGCACGTGGCTGTGTGGGGCTTACCTGCCTACTGGAGTTAAACCACAACAGCCCTTTTTGGACTCAATAGGTTCTAGGTAACGACAGATTTGATTGGAGTGTGCTAGACTGAAGTCACAGCTGTTATAGCTGTTTAGCTGTTAATCCGCAGGCTCCTGTGCTTGCCATGTGACTTGCTTGCCTTACCGTATATTAAAGTCTAGAAATCTTTAGTGGCTGCTTTTTGCTTTTGCTTCTTGCTGTACTGCTTATCATCTTACTCTGCTGTGCCTGGAAACATTTTGATAAGAGCAATGGTCATGCTGTTCTTGTGCTGGATGGATTGGAAGTCTGGTATGAACTTGAGTCAAAGGTTCTGTGACCTGTGGATAAGCCCACGTGGGAGCAGGACTCCCTGAAGCATCTGTGTCTGTGGATGAGTCCACAACACAGCAGGTACACCCCTGAAAATACTGTGGCCACTGGTAAGGCCATATAGGAGCAGGTGCACTCCTGAAGGGACTGGGGCTGTGGGTAAGCCCATGCTGGAACAGATAGACCCCTGAAGGGACTGTGGCCCATGGATAAAGTTGCACCAGAGCAGGTTGCACCAGAGACTGTGGATAAGTCCATGCCACAGCACATATACCCCTGAAGAGACTGTGGCTTATAAATAATGCTCCACTGGGAGCAGGTACTCCCCTGAGGACTGTGGTCTGTGCATAAGCCTTAGTTGCCTACCAGAGTTAAACCATGACACACTGCCAATCAGTTAATTTTACTGAGCAATCACCCACTCCAGCATACAGCATTTACACTGAAATGGCAACCAATCACATGATGTCTTGCCCATGTCTTTTGACCACCAGCTAGATAGCATGTTGGTGGAATGAGAAAGACAGTCTGTATATGAAGAACATAAAAGGAAACTGTAAAATTGAATACCTGAAGGAAAAAGTATGTACATAGTAACAGGTAATTAACAGTTTGTTAAAGGAGATAGAAACTCACACCTATGAGACCAAATGAGATAGATAATCAAAATGCAGGAAAAAAAAAAGAGGAAAAAACAAATTGCCTTTGAAATACACCTCAGTAAAACACTTATATTCACTGTTTCTGAAAATCTTCTCTACCCAAATATAGGCCTCACATTTCCAGATACTTACCTATATGCTTGACTTTAACCACCAGACCAGTTCTAAACAAAACCAGGGGTTTGTTTGGTTTTGGGGGTTATTTTAGAGTCATAGACTCATAGAACCACCCAGGTTGGAATGGACCTTGAAAGATCATCTGGTCCAACATTTCACAGAAAAGGGAGCCTAGATGAGATTATCTAGCACACTGTCAGATCACATTTTGATAACCTTCAGTGATGGGGACTCCACTACATCTGTGGGGATGTTGTTCCAGCCATTGATGGTCCTCACTGTAAAAAATTTCTTTCTTATATCAAGATAAAAACTCTCCTGGTGCAAGTTGTACCTGTTTCCCCTTGTCTTCTCCTTGTTTTTTGTTTTTTGGTTTTTTTTATGTGGATGTGCAGAATGATTGAGACTGGATTAGACTTTAGGGACAAATACCCCTGTATGTCAACAAGTTTATTTGGTTTGTTGCAGCTTAGTGAGAAAACATGGTGTGATCAGTATTACAAAGAAACTCTTCCATAAATATATCTTGAACTAAGTCCTGTGCATCACTCAATCATGTCTAGAGCACCACCTTTCTTATGTAATCGAGAGATATTTGTTGTAGGAAGTTGTCAGTTACTCTACAGTCAGTGCCTCTATGTCAGCAGTGCCTCATATAGTCCCAGAGCACCCAAACAAGCAGATCAGTGTTTACTGCGACCATGATCCGACACAGCCCCCCAGTGGTCCATGGGGATGGGGACAATGATAGGCCAAGGCCTGGCTGGAACGTCAGTGCATGTGAGGGGGCCAGATCAGGCTTGGTGTAGGTATGTATGTGGGATGACTGGGCAAGGCCAAGGGGAAGTGATGTGCTGTGCCATTCAGGTAAGCCCCATAGGCTAGACTAAACTAGTCTACAGTAGAATAGAATAGAGTAGAATAGAATAGAAAAGAATAGAATAGAATAGAATAGAATAGGAGTTGAATTGAATTGAATTGAATTGAATTGAATTGAATTGAATTGAACTGAATTGAATTTAAGCCAAGAGTCTTGGCTTAAAAAGTTGTTCACAAGTGCAAGGGTACAGAAGAGAAGCTCCAACGGAGTCTTCTTCCAGCTTTTTTGTCACAGCTAACTGAAACAAGGTTAGGCACCTGCACTGTATCAGAGAGCTTGCTTTGAGTGCAGGCAGCTAAAGGTTTAGGAGGAAGGCGAATGTGTCTGACACCCTTAACATTTCCCCACCTCTATCACCATCCTAGTCAAACAGTTGGTAGTATTGCCCTAACATTGGATTTTTGCTATTAGCATTTAGATTTCCAACAAAAGATTCCATTAATATATGTGGGGAACACTTTTTTCTTCTTAATTTCAGTGCCATTCTTCCACTGACATGTTCTGCTCCACAACCCCAGCAAAGCTATCTGCTTAGCAACATTAGTCCACTGATTATTCTTGATCCAGCAGGTTTGGGTCACCTATTACACAAAGGTTGTAGTTTGACAAAGCACTTTAGTTCCACTTTAGGTTTTCAGTGTTGGTGGAGAAGTAATTTTGGCACTTGCAATACTGAGCTACAAAGCAAGGGAAATCAAATGGCATTTCATCAATCTAGTATTTGTCTCCTATTTTTTAATATTACACCATTTATTTTCCTCCTAGCCAATTCAGAGGTTACTCAACACCTCCTGCTAAAGGGCCAATCTGGACCAGGTCTTTCTGCTTATCAGCTTCAAACACACATGCACACACACGTACCTGCACGCACACAGGCAGAGCTTTTTTTATTATTATTTTCAGAGCCAGTAGGTGCAACAACCCTACCTGTACAACTTCTTATCCTAAGAAGTACCACAGCTGTCAGTGTGCCTAAAATGCCCTTCTTCACACCACAGATTCATCTCTACATTGAGTAATGAATGGCTGAGATTGGAAGGCATCTCTGGAGGTCATCTTGTCCAACCCCCCCCCCAGCTCAAGCTGGATCAAGAATAAATAGATATTGAGAAGCAGCAGGACCCTTAACAGGTATTACAGACTGTCTGACAAGTCTGGACCCTCTTAAGTTTTAATCCATTAGCTGTGGAAGTTTTCAGTGGTTCCAAGGGGAAGGAACTCAGAGAGTGATGAAGCTGCGTGAAAACACCCTGCCTTATCTCTCTGATTGTGCTGTTAGAGACAGAATATATGGTTAGGTGGCTTGTGCTCTGAGGTAGTGTGGCATTTCTTATGTTGTAGGTTGCCTAAAATAAGCCTTAATTTTAAAGCAGGTTTTCTCTTTTCCTTCAGTTCCCTGTATGAAACAGAAGTGGCATGCATCAGATTCTCTAGGTGCTGCTGCAGAGACGACACACAGCACAACTCATTTTAAGAAAATCTGGGAAGGTTCCTATATTCAGTCTGGCATTGCTTATAGTTCAACCTCTAGTCCCATGAAAGCAGAATGGGACAGGATTTGCCATGTGTTGTCACTCAACTGCCCCACACAAACGTATCTTGAACACTATCATAAGGAGGGAGCATAGATAAGCATCTTCCCATTTCAGGTGTCAGGACCCTCTCCATGTTAAGCCTTTAATGATTCCCACAAACTTAAAGCTTTATTGACACACTTGGAGAAGGTAAACCAATGACCTGTATTCAGTTGTGTGTACAAACTTACATGAATCTTTCAGAGAGGAAAATATGCCTTCTATCATTTATGTGCACGTAATACTGTACATCAAAACTGTAGACAAAGTCAAGGGAAAACTCAGTGTTATAGCTACAAGGAGTTTAATCTTTGAGAACATCACTTGTTGCATCAAACCCCAATTTGTCTAAAAGGAGTAGAACAGCCATCCTGAAAGGAAAATTATATAACCTGAAGCCTACACAAAACACCATTGACTTGAGTGAGAATTTACAAATGGAAGCCTAGGGTTCTCCTAATGAGATGCTCAAGTTTAAAACTGAGCAGTTTTCTGGAGTACTCAACATCTCTTTGTAATACGGGTCTTTTTGTGGGCTCTTTTTAAACTGCCTTGTGTGGAAGGTAAGATATCAAATTTTACAAGTGTCTATTTATAAAACCAATTTCTCCTACATAGAAGGACTGTGTTATTTGAAAAATATATAAATAACTATAAAAAAGGTTTATCATGAAATGTAAATAGGTGAAATAGTCAAATGTTACAGCCGATGAATATCAAAGAGTAAACATTGGATCATATTAGTTTATTTAAACAGTGGTGAATTAGCAATACTTCACTAACTTGAATCACAGAATGCAAGGATAAAAATAAGGCTAAATGTGCCTGTTTGTAAATAAAACATGTTCTTGTTCAATTCAAAATATGTAACATCCACTTTATTGCTCAGATAATGAGCAATGCTGCATATAAATCAATCCAATTCCAGACTAATGAAAAGCACAGAGGAGAAACTGTGACAATTTAAAGAGTTAGCCAATTAATGAAGTTGAATATTCAACTAGTTGAATAATTTCCTAGAAAAATATCACAATTCACTGAATAAATTATTTTGTTAATATTATTCAGCTGGCTTTACCAGTGAGTCTAGTGCTTTATAATCTGACACTGAAATTGACTGCTTCAATGAAAGTGAACCTTTACCAAATATCACCTCTGAAGAAGTCTCCATTTAACAGGTTGCAAATCAAGATGGTCCATGTGAAAAAGAAATTGTTCAAAATATCTTGATCGTCAGTGTCTGTCAGAGGTAAAATTTTTAATATTAATGAAATTCCAAATGTCAAAAAAAGAAATAAGAGCTCAGGAAATAGTAACAAACATCCATTGACTAATAAAAGAAACATTCAGTGAACTATCTTTCTTAGAAGCTGAGAGCAAGTGTAACCTATTAAGACTAACACCATGGATTATCCAGTCTCTGAATGACCTTAGTCAGAAGAGTATTGATGTAGTTTGAATGCTGTGTACATATAACTACTGCAGATGTATCATCCATTGTATTTTTAAATTATTCTCTAGGTAAGTGTGGGAGACTGAATAGCCAGCTAACTGTCTCAAAGCTTGCTCCTTTGTTTGGCAATGTGCAAAGATCAGCATTGCCGCAGGCAAGGTGGCTTGCAGGCTGGCTGAGGCACTGGACACCCAGACGGGGCCACCTGCCCACCAAGGCTTGTAGTTTGCTTCCACTTAAAGCATGCAAGCAGAACCCTGCCCCTGTCCAGCAACAAGAAAGCGCGCAAACGGAGCCTGCCGGAAGTAAAGCGTGCAAAATGTGTGCCCATGTGCTGGACTGTGCTCTATAAAAAAGGCTGCAGTCTCAGACTACAGGGGGGACCTCGTGGGAGACCATTGAAGACGACGGAGGAAGATCACCAACCTTGTGAAGAGACCACCAAAGATTCCGTGTGCGATCACTGAAAACCCCAGAAGCACGGACCCCCAGGACACCGTGGAACCATGGTGGTGACTGTCTGCTCTCTTCTATCCGGACCTTCTATCTACACCCTTCTCTGGTTGTTCTTCTCTGGAAAAAAACCCTCTTTGTCTGTTTTTTTTTTTTTTTTTCCTGGTTTTAACAAAATTTTTTTCAATAATGATGCAAAAGTGCTCCTTCCAAACTGCAGACTAGGTTTCCAAGTCCAAATGCACTTGATGTTGTTTGGTCAATTACAGATGCAGACTTGCTCTCAGAATGAAAAAACAATCTGAATCTCTTTGCATGCTAAGAATTTTGATTATGCAGAATACAATAATCTGGACAGACTTCTTAAGAACAATGTTAGGACACATGTTTCTTCCAGTCCTTGACAACCATCTAAACAGTGCAAAAGAGCATCATCCATACAACTGAAAAGTCATATCTTAGTAACTGAGATAGGACCAGAAGATAGGTAGGCTGCCAGGCATTCATAAGCAATATTGGCTTGTGAACAAATGTTCTCTCCTCAGTAGCACAGCAGCTTTACATGTTCAGTTTTGGCAAACAGATCTCAGCTTAGAAAAATATAACTCTGAAATTCAGTGCTTCAATGGGTGGTTCTAATAGATAGTATAAACTTTAGAAAGTTGGTGGAATCTTTTTGTCCTTGCTCATGATCTCAAACCCAGTGTAAGGGCATACTAAAGGGAGGAGATGCAGACAGCTATTTCAAACTTTATTAATGTCCAGAAGGCTTTCAGACAGCTTCAGTTAGTTACAGTGTAGTCATATTGCATGAGCAGAGTGATAATCAGGACTCAAATTCCCATGCTACCAGATGAAATAAGTAGATCCATTTGAAACTCCCATTTTGCATCCTAGAACATACCTTTTACCAGAGAAGAGTGACATAGGCTCAGGCAAATATGTATTCCCTGTAATAAACCTTGTGTAATCAATTTGTTAATCAAACCGGTAGATGGTTAAACTATATTAACCTTTGTGACCTAGGGACTCAGCTGTTTCTATTGTAATCGTCTGTTGATTTTTGAATAAGCAATGCCTGCAGGATGTGAGATTGTATAGCTTGTATGTAGCGGGTATGCTCTAAAGAAAACAGGTCATCCATCAATAGGACAATGCAGAGGAAGACTACTGCCTTCATGCCTGACCACCAAAGAGGAAGGAAAGACCCTTAGCAGCAAGGAGCAGAACCAAAGAAACAATCGGAGGAAGCCACTCAACCTGGAGTTGACCGCAGAACTAAAAAAATATAAAAGAGGACTCTGGCGGGGGTGAAGCATGCGCCGTTGGTGGAGTGGAGACTCCTCGGCCACCCAGCGCTGTTTTGCCTGCTTATTACTTGCTCAAATTAAACTCTGTTTGGATATTCTAAATTAGAGTGGACTATTTGTCACCACTGTTTATAGCATTCCCCTTGTCATGTTGTCCATCTACCCGCTCTTGAAGAAGATGTTTAACGTCCTAAGATATATAAAATGACATTTCACAGCTGACCACAGGGTACTATGAACAGATCAGCCAATTAACATTGAAGGAGAGGAAATAAAATTAGTTTCAAAAATACAGTGATAACACTGGCCTTAATATCAATGTCCTTCCAGGGTGAATGCCATTGTACATAATAGCTAGATTCAAGATCTTGCAGAAGAGGCCATAATATAGCAAAATATCAAGTTACCCACTCCATGGTTCCTTTCAGACAGAATGGTTGAGAATGGAAGGGATGTCTGGAGGTCCAACACCCCTGTCAAGCATGGATGCCTAGAATGGATTGCCCAGGACCATGTACAGATGGCTTCTGAATATCTCCCAAGGAGGGAGACCACACAGCTTTCCAGGGCAACCTGTGACAGTGCTCAGTCATCCTCACAGTAAAAAAGTGTTTCCTGATGTTCAGAGAGAACCTCCTGTGTTTCAGTCTGTACTCACCGCCTCTTGTCCTATCACTGAAAAGAGCCTGGCTCCACTCTCTTTACACCTTCCCTTCATGTATGTATATATTTGAATGATATCACCCCTGAGCCTTCTCTTCTCCAAGCTGAATGTCCCAGCTCTCTCAGGCTTTCCTCATGTGTAAGATTAAGGTCCCTTAATGACCCATGGATCCCTTTGTTGTACTCTCTTCAATATGCCCATGTCACTCTTGTACTGGGGAACCCAGAACTGAAGACATCACTCCAGGTGTGACTTAGCCAGTGCTGAGTAGAAGGGAAGGATCAGCATCCTTGACCTGCTGGCAACGCTCCTCCTAATGCAGCCCAGGATACCATTAGCTTTCTTTGTCATCGGGGCACACTGCTGGCTTCTGTTCAACTCGGTGACCACCATGAACCCCATGGCTTTTTCTGCCAAACTGCTTTCCAGATGGTGGGCCCCCAGCATGTATTGGTGCACAGAGCTGTTCTTCCCCATGTGCAGGATTTTGCACTTCTCCTTACTGAATCTTGATGTTCCTGTTGGCCCATTTCTCCTGCCTATCAAAGTCCTTCTGGATGGTAGCATGACCCTCTGGCATATCAGCCATGTCTCACAGTTTGGTTTCATCTGTAAACTTGCTGATCATCCAGATCTTTAACAAAGATGTTAAACAGGTTTTGACCAAGTATTGACCCCTAGGATACACTGCTATTTACTGGCCTTCAACTAGACTTTGCACCACTGCTCACCACGCTCTGGTGCTGACCATTTATCACTTTGCAATTCAACTCATTATCTCTTCATCTAGCCCATACTTCATCAGCTTCTTTCTGAGGATCACATGGGAGACAGCCTTAACAAAGTCCTTACTGGGCTCTGCAAGGTAATATCATCACATATAGGGAAAAAATGGCTGTGCTGTTGTCATGAGTCACAGTTTATCATTCAAGTTCACATTACCACAAGAGAGGAATGTGATAGCAGAATGTGCCAGTACTAGTGTAGGACTATTGCTGAGGGAGTGTAGTTCAGTGATCTCAACTTTATGTCAACTTGAAGGACATTCTTGAGCTTGACGTTGGTACTTCCATTGCTGCAGTAAAGGGAGTGATGTTCAGATAGTTTTGATGTAAATGTCAGCAGACTCAGCCAAAGTTATTTCTTGTTATATGATGTCTCTGGCACTGACTCGCTACATTTAAGCATCTATTCAGATAGCCTTGTTAAGGGCATCTGGCAATATCCTGTGTAAAAAGGGTAGTAAAAGCAGCCAGCTGAAGCATTTTACCTAACACTACCTGACTTTGGATAGTAAAAAAAACCCAACCAAGCAAACAGTAAGAAAAAAAAAATCCACCACCAAAAAAGCCTGTGCAAGAAATGCCAGCACGTTAAGCTCCTGTGCAACTGAGAAGGCAGTAGGGAAGAGGTGTGTGAGTGGAGTGGAGACTCCTCGGCCACCCAGCGCTGTTTTGCCTGCTTATTACTTGCTCAAATTAAACTCTGTTTGGATATTCTAAATTAGAGTGGACTATTTGTCACCACTGTTTATAGCATTCCCCTTGTCATGTTGTCCATCTACCCGCTCTTGAAGAAGATGTTTAACGTCCTAAGATATATAAAATGACATTTCACAGCTGACCACAGGGTACTATGAACAGATCAGCCAATTAACATTGAAGGAGAGGAAATAAAATTAGTTTCAAAAATACAGTGATAACACTGGCCTTAATATCAATGTCCTTCCAGGGTGAATGCCATTGTACATAATAGCTAGATTCAAGATCTTGCAGAAGAGGCCATAATATAGCAAAATATCAAGTTACCCACTCCATGGTTCCTTTCAGACAGAATGGTTGAGAATGGAAGGGATGTCTGGAGGTCCAACACCCCTGTCAAGCATGGATGCCTAGAATGGATTGCCCAGGACCATGTACAGATGGCTTCTGAATATCTCCCAAGGAGGGAGACCACACAGCTTTCCAGGGCAACCTGTGACAGTGCTCAGTCATCCTCACAGTAAAAAAGTGTTTCCTGATGTTCAGAGAGAACCTCCTGTGTTTCAGTCTGTACTCACCGCCTCTTGTCCTATCACTGAAAAGAGCCTGGCTCCACTCTCTTTACACCTTCCCTTCATGTATGCATATATTTGAATGATATCACCCCTGAGCCTTCTCTTCTCCAAGCTGAATGTCCCAGCTCTCTCAGGCTTTCCTCATGTGTAAGATTAAGGTCCCTTAATGACCCATGGATCCCTTTGTTGTACTCTCTTCAATATGCCCATGTCACTCTTGTACTGGGGAACCCAGAACTGAAGACATCACTCCAGGTGTGACTTAGCCAGTGCTGAGTAGAAGGGAAGGATCAGCATCCTTGACCTGCTGGCAACGCTCCTCCTAATGCAGCCCAGGATACCATTAGCTTTCTTTGTCATCGGGGCACACTGCTGGCTTCTGTTCAACTCGGTGACCACCATGAACCCCATGGCTTTTTCTGCCAAACTGCTTTCCAGATGGTGGGCCCCCAGCATGTATTGGTGCACAGAGCTGTTCTTCCCCATGTGCAGGATTTTGCACTTCTCCTTACTGAATCTTGATGTTCCTGTTGGCCCATTTCTCCTGCCTATCAAAGTCCTTCTGGATGGTAGCATGACCCTCTGGCATATCAGCCATGTCTCACAGTTTGGTTTCATCTGTAAACTTGCTGATCATCCAGATCTTTAACAAAGATGTTAAACAGGTTTTGACCAAGTATTGACCCCTAGGATACACTGCTATTTACTGGCCTTCAACTAGACTTTGCACCACTGCTCACCACGCTCTGGTGCTGACCATTTATCACTTTGCAATTCAACTCATTATCTCTTCATCTAGCCCATACTTCATCAGCTTCTTTCTGAGGATCACATGGGAGACAGCCTTAACAAAGTCCTTACTGGGCTCTGCAAGGTAATATCATCACATATAGGGAAAAAATGGCTGTGCTGTTGTCATGAGTCACAGTTTATCATTCAAGTTCACATTACCACAAGAGAGGAATGTGATAGCAGAATGTGCCAGTACTAGTGTAGGACTATTGCTGAGGGAGTGTAGTTCAGTGATCTCAACTTTATGTCAACTTGAAGGACATTCTTGAGCTTGACGTTGGTACTTCCATTGCTGCAGTAAAGGGAGTGATGTTCAGATAGTTTTGATGTAAATGTCAGCAGACTCAGCCAAAGTTATTTCTTGTTATATGATGTCTCTGGCACTGACTCGCTACATTTAAGCATCTATTCAGATAGCCTTGTTAAGGGCATCTGGCAATATCCTGTGTAAAAAGGGTAGTAAAAGCAGCCAGCTGAAGCATTTTACCTAACACTACCTGACTTTGGATAGTAAAAAAAACCCAACCAAGCAAACAGTAAGAAAAAAAAAATCCACCACCAAAAAAGCCTGTGCAAGAAATGCCAGCACGTTAAGCTCCTGTGCAACTGAGAAGGCAGTAGGGAAGAGGTGTGTGAAGAAATATGTTCATGTTCTTACTTAACTTGCCTTTTCTATAAATATTATCAAAATAGTGAGCTCTTCTCCACTATATTTGATGTACTTTGAATTCAAACCTAAATACCATTGTTGCCATCTGTACTACAAACATAACTTCCCCCATTGAAGAGACCATGTTGACAAGATTTGTTCTGATAACCTTTCATGCACTCAGAGAAGCTAACAGATCAAACTTGAGTGATGCAGTATACTTCTGTCCTTAAATGCTGAAAGACTTGAAGCACTGAGAAATGTCAACATTTCAAGTAGAATGCAGAGCTATTCTAGTCTGTTTGATATGTTTTATATCTTTTAAGCATTTTTTTCCAGTCTTGGAAGGTGCAATTGTGTAAATAAAGGAAGCTGCATAAATAAATACCTAATCAAGAATAAAATCCCTTTTTACATTCTTAAAACATAGTTTAAACTGCCTAGTCACAGCTAAATGTATAGTTTAAAACTCACAAAATTTACATAAAAGTATTTACACTGAATAATAATTACTGAATATAAAAGATCTGGAAACCAGCAATTATTTACAGAAGAAATCAGCAAATTAGTTAAAATACTAAAGATCTAATGATTTAGTGAACTAGTTGCTGACAACCAACAAATCATGCAAAGCGTTCTGAAGAAATTATTTCTGAATTATCATCAGGTCTTATGTTTGGCCGATGGTTAAGAGGAACAGCTGTATTTACAAAATAGTTTTTCTTTATAAATTGCATAAAAACAGGAAAAGTGACCAAGAATCCTCAAATACTTGAATATTTTTGGCATGACACAAATAGAAGTTCTGAAGAAATCATTAGATTCCCTCACTGTGATATTTTTGTTACAGGCTCAAGCTTTTGGTTTTTTTTTCAGGTCAGATTTGGCATTGTTTTTCAACAATGAAGTGGTAGATATCTTATGAATTCAAATAGTGAGATACAATGTTTAGTAGAAGTTTCCATGAATTTTGAAAAAAACAAATGTATGCATTCTAGCTATTGAGAATTGTTTGCAGTACTCTTTCAGGAGAAAAACGTATCTATTACAGAGCAAACTCTGACTGGTTTACTAATGTAATAATCCTTCTTAATTTTGTTTCACAAAAATCTTTTGTATCATAATATTGAAAATTTTTTCCCACTCCTATTATGTTAGCCATCCAACAAAATTAAACAAATCTCCTTTCCTGAGTTCCTACAGTTTTAGAACCATACAGCAGTTTAGAGACCTGTTTGTTGGCCATTATGTCTTCTTATATCTGATTCAGAACTGGTTTGATGGTGGGCACTTTAGAAATGTATGGATGGCTCAACAGAAAATTATAGTCTCAAAGATAACTATACCCAAACTGACTCTCCACCAAATGGACAGTAAGAACTTATTTAACCAGTAACGCTTTTACTTCTTCAGTCATTTTTTATAAGGAAGAAAATTTGCAGTAAATAACTTGTAACAGCAAGAACTTATTTAATCTTTCCTCAGTTGTTTCAGTAGGATTGAGTGGCACAGGAACTTTCTAATTGAATTTGTAACAGAAACCAAAGGAGCTGATACTTTGTCACTTCAATGTTTTTGTATCTGCTGTTTGTACTTTTATTTGTAAGACTTTTTTAACTGGAGAAGCGCTCACTCTTCCCTGAAAATGACAACATATCTGTATCTCATATGTGACTGAGAAAGCAACGGTTACTCAGCTTCAGCTCTGCAAAAAAAGAGGGAAAACCTGCCCTTCAGTGTATCAATCTAACATGGTATGAAGTCTCACTGGAAGTGTACATCGACCTTGAAAGAGGCCATGCAGTAGCTGGAAGAATGCATGGAAATTAAGGTTTCAAAGCCACTATTGCATCCAGATCAACTTTTTTTTTTTTTCCCAGCTTCAGGGCTGCTGCATGGTGAAGTAGTCAAAGTAGTAGTGCCTACCCATAATAAGGACTGAGCAAACAACAGACCCCTTATTTCTCACAAAGTAAACCATCACACAACTGATGATGGAAACATTTGTCTCTAAACAGAGTTTCACTGTTGTCTGTTTCACAGACACTGAGACTGAACAGTAGTGGTAGCTAGCCATAATATCCAAAACAGACAGAAGCAGCTTATAAATATTCACCTATAGAAGTAAACTGTGAGTGAGTCCAGGGAGATAGCAAGCAGGGACTGTGCTCTCACTGACCAGAGGTGCAGTCTGACAGTACCCAGATGAGAAGAGCAGAACAGGTCTGGAGACAGTAGCCAGAATCAGCCATCAGTCCCATGATTGCCAGCTGAGACCACAGCAACAAGAGAATTCCAAGAATCTTGATGAAATGCAGCTTCCAGACCAGATGGAGGGTGCATGGGTGGTTTTCCTAGCTCTTTCTCACATTTTTTTTTTCTCACATTAGCTCTTTTTCAAGCAGTTTGAACCAGGTTTCACGGCTGCACCATATCAGAGCTTGAGCACAAACCCTGATAGGTGAGAAGAAGTTGCTGGCATTCTTAGTTCACTCAGGCATAAACAAAAGAAAATATACTATTTCTGAATAAAATATCCAAAAAGTCCAAATTTATTAGCATGGGGTTTAGGCTACAAAGCCTGGTGTAAATGCTCTTCAACAGAAATAATCCATACATTTTGGTCAATTCCTTTGGTAAACTAACCATAATCCATAATCTAGGAAGCCTCCTGACCCTCTCATTTCATGACTTTCTGTCCTAATCAACCTGTCTCACAACAAAAGTCTCTGTTTCATTTTTGCTTTCACCAATGCATTTATTAGCTGACTATTCAGCAGTTTAACACAACTTCTAACAAATGCTTAAACTATTGTACCTATTCTATGTAGTGCTTCCATTCTTCATATTCTACACCAGCATTACAAACAACTCCAAACTTTCCACTTCAAAAAATCCTTTACGCAAAATATTTGAGAGACAGTAACTTTTATCTAATATACACTGACAAAACTTCTAAAAACTGTACTGTGTTAAGATTTCCTCTGTATGCACAACTCAATGCATGATAAACCCTCAAGTAAAATTTAAGCTGTTTGTAACAGATCTGTATGTTGGTTTCTTTTCTTATATTTAAAATTCTACCATGCATGTGTTTCTTAGAAATTTCTCAGAAAATTCTTGCTAAAAAAAGAAATTTCCACCTATTTGCATTTCTTTCCCAATGCTGCTTTCAGTCTTGATCATTGTTTTTACCTACAAAAGAAACTAGAATGTTTTCTGCATGAGTCATTCTGGACAGAACAATAATGTGCAGGTAGCTATGCAACAGATTATTTTCCTACTAGTAACACCCACCTCAAAACACTTCTTAGGACTAAGAAGGGTATTTCTAGTTGTAGAAAGAAAACATAGTTTAGGTAATTATATTGGACTAGCTGTCTGAACTTAAAACCAAATAAAAACAAAAAAGGCACTTCTGTTTTGAAGGAGAAATGCCTGAAAAGAAGTATCATCAAAACAATAACCATTTAATCTTACTTATGCGCATTCTTCATAAAAGTTATTCTTTTCATCTGGATGGGGGATGGAATTTTTATTTTACTTCTTGTTTGTAAATGTATTCCTATGTTGTAAACAGCCAACGGAAGTGGAGAGACTAAGAAAAGAAATAAGAGAAGTCATGATCATGATTTGGGAGAAAGAATACCATCGCAGGAGCACATAGATGTAGGTAAGGAGACAAATAGGACACTTCTAAAAGTCTTATTTTTCTGCTCTCATAGGGAAAGCATAGAAGAAGCCAAGAGAAAGAAAAGCACCAGAGAGTGTTTGGTTTCTTTTTGTTCATTTAGGTTTTTCTGTCAAAATAGTGAACAGTAAAATATCCAAGTGATGAAATAAAAGTGACAGAAATCTTGGTGAAGGCCTAATCCTGACATATTTTAGTAAGCGAGATATTGCAAAAAATCATACCGAGTCCAACTTTGTGTATACATGGAACATGGGACACTGAAAATCAACCAGTCCACACCCACTGGTTATACTATACTTCTGCAGAATGAGCAGGTGAAAATGGGTTCACAAAGCAAGAAAAAATTTGACTCACTGCCACTGTGGACGCTGGCTCTGTATTTTGCTTCCTAATCACCTTGAGAAAGTGATTATATATCTTCTGGAGCCTGACACAGTGCCTAAAGGAAATCATTCCATTGACTTCAGTGAATGTTTCACTGTAACCTCAATGCTCCTTTCAAGGAAGTCGTATCAATATTTTCCTTCCTATATAACACATTATGGTGCACTTAGAACCAAATAAAACAGTAAATAAAGTAAGACACTGATAAATAATACAGGAAAACAGAATCTGCAGCACCCCTAACAGAAGTTAGTAAGAAGACTAATCATAGCATTAACCTGGGTAATAGGAAACCCAGGATTGATCTGGCAATTTTAGCAACAATGATTTTGAATTCAACAATTTCTACAGAAGTTGTCCCACACTGCAGAAAGCACTTCCTTAGTCCTTTGCCACAAAAAGAAAACAAGGGTCCATGTGATGCTGTGGTTATATGCTTAGGCCTCTTCAGTCTGACAGTGGTGATACTAGGCTGCAGATGCTTTTTCAAAATTTTCTGCAGTGTTGAGTCCAAAGCAGTTGGATAAGGAGTGATTCAGCCCTATCAAGTCACTTCTGCACACACAAAAAAAACCCCAAACAAATCCAACACCAACCATCCCCCCCGCCTCAATGTATAAGTTTGGGGAACTTCAGAATTTGGCTACCTCAAGGTTTAAGAACACTGATTTCAACTCAGATACCTAAATTCTGCTGTAGTTACGCTTTAGGTCCATCTGTCCTTCTTGGTTTTCCCATGACTGACAAAGTCAAATCCAGATGGTCTTACCTAGGCTTTATCAAGTCAAGGGTGTAAAATAGTAATACTTTATGAAGGTATATCAGATTTTTTGCCTACTGCTGAAATGCTGGATTTCAACAAGATACAGGAATAAGCTTGAAAGTTATGTCTAGTTTTCTTACTTAATTGGGTAGTCATTTTCAAAAATGAGGCAAATTATTTTCAAAATCTTTAATAAAACATGTCTCCATTTCTCTGGTTTAGCTATAATTAATTAGTATATTATTTTCAAGGGATATATTCAACCAACTATTTATACAGCTACATTTTAAACAGCAGAGGAGTTTCTTTCTGTGGGGAAAAATGATCAGTATTTGGTATTTCTGCTATGACTGGGTTTTATTGTGTGGTAGAAATAATAAGAAATTACAGTTTAACTGTCTGCTGGTTTGTTGAGGTCTCAAAATTGTAATCAAGTTTAGGTTTCAGTGTTGCAAGGGAGTCTTATAGGTAATCTCCTTTTTTATGGCAATTATATTAAAATATATAAGTGACCTTGAAGGCTTCTAAGTGCCTTAAGAAGTCTTTTTTAGGTCTTTAGAAATCTCTCAATTCATCCTAGGGACTCCCAAGTCACCTTCATGTCACAAATAGACTTTGCCAGAATGTAGTCTGTCAAGCCAGCTGCTTTAGAGCAGAGTGCAAAATTGATTAAACGCAACTCTTTCTTTAACAAGTATATAACTGTCTGAGAATGTCTATTACAAAACTACTAACAATACTAATATAAGGAAAATGCTTGTATGTAATGATTTTAAGTATCTATCCATATCACAAATGTGATTTCCTTCCTTGCCAGTCTTCCAGGTTCACTTCAGTGCATGCTCATTACTTATTCATGCTTCACTGTTGACAGTTCTTAGTAGATCTCATGGATTTGCCAACTTGTTTGGGGACAATAAATCATGTTGAGTCAGTCCAGAAAAATCTATGGAGATCACCAAACCTTTGTCCTGCAGTCAAAATATTTCTTAAATTGGAAAAGACATTTCAGGAGGAAGAGGGCTAAAACAACTAATTTCTTTTTTCCTTGTCCTGTAAGACTTCTCAAACGTGAAGCAAATGAAAATGTCATCCATTACATCAGCCAAAGGGTCCACTCAACTCTTTCATTATAAATGCTGAAGCACTTGCAATGGAACTGATCTGCATTTTGCAATCCTCCAGTGCAAGCAATGGTAGACTGTGTTGAGCTGATATATGTTAGGGGTAGCTATGCACCTGATAATCATGTACTCTGCATAGACTGGTGCAGCCAGTCTAGTGTATGGATATGCTTTGTGTGTAGCAAATCTGGCTCTGCTCTACTTTTAGGGAGCTGAAAGAATGAGAATAGAGAGTCATACTCGTTACTTTCTTGCCATTAATCAATACAGGTAATTTTTAAATTGCCCTATAGGCATTTTAATACATTGTGTTGCCATATATTTCCCTTATAAAATCAGTGAAACACCTTTCTAATTGTTGATTCTTACTGTAGTAAGAGCTGAGTAATTTTACAGCAACAGCATAGTCAGCATGGTAGAACACTTACATTTGACATCTGACTACAGGCACTTTCTTGTCTGGCTCACTAACATTTAATTGAACACAATCTCCAGCTTCTCCCCACACACATACAATAAAAAAAAGGCTCTGACAATAAACCTGATTAGAAAAATAGAAAGCGAAGGTGGAAAGAGAACATGCAGAAAGATTGCTATTCCTGTAAATGTTCAGGTGTTCTACTGAGAAACAAAATGTGCTGATACATCTACAGAGTCTGTAAGACAGGGGAAAAATAAGCAGCAACTTTTCATGCCTTAAATACTTCCACTAGAAGATGATTCAGTTTCTTGGGGAGAGACTACTAGTAAATTCAGCATATTCTATTGCCTTACTTTTTCATTTAGACAAGACCAACACAATGCTAGCAGTAATTCTCTCTTTCAGATACTGTCCCAATTAAAAAAAAAAAATCTTCTCACATGATCTTCAGACTTTTATATCAATCTGAAATTAGAGTCCTTAGAGTTTTCAGTATAGGTAAAGCTTTTCATTGATTACCTTCCCTAGAAAGATCTGCATCCCATTGCCTCTTCATTTCTATTATCAAGTAACTAAAAAAATTCAGGATATCACTGGCATATTGAATGTATAAAGCCTATTCAAATACCTTTAATGTCATCACAGAACGATCCTTCCTGAAGATCCCTAAAAGAAGCAGTGAGAATCTTTTATTCCTCCACTGCCATATGCATTTGCAGACAACAGAATTATCCTGTAGAGATAAATGGCTAATCAAGCAGGTCTATAATTCACACATCAGACAATCACCATTCTCCATGAAAAGATCTCATGTTCTTAATGGAAAATTAGTGCACATCCTGCACAACTTACCCCCACCTCCACCCAAAAAAAAAAGTAGCAAAACACAAGCTAAACAAGAAAATGTTAATGATCTCTCAGCTCCATGACTTTTAGTTTCCATCTTCACCTCACCTGAAAAAATGCAGTATGATTCCAATTGCTCTTCCCAGTAGTGAGCAAGCCCATCAAAATTCGATTTCCTTTGGAGAAACAGAACTGAAT
>NW_009260335.1:633037-640048 GCF_000687185.1 Egretta garzetta
TAGGCAAATGGTAAAGAATTTGTAACTCTAATATCAGTACCATGTTCTGACTGTAAATCCGTGGATCTTTTGAATGTTTAGGTTGAAGAAATTTGCTTATTCTTAATCATTTCCCCTCCCCATCCTTAACTTTTCTTTTCAGGTCAGAGAGAGAGAGAGAGTTTCTTAACTGCCACATACAGTAGAATACACAGAGATTCAAATATCATCTTACTTGGATTTTCTCTCCTGTAATTTCTAGCTCTCTAAATGCAGAACCCAATAATCTTCAGAAGAAACTTGTGAAGCCAGTTTCATTTCACAAAAGAAAAGTTCAGAAAATACACTGCAAATAAATTAATCATCTTCCTCTTTTATTTTAGAGCTACCTATCCCCACTGCTAGGCAGCCATCAGAAGTACCAGAGGGGACTTGAGCCCCCGTTGTCTGCACAGAAAAGCTTTTTACCTACACTTACAGTTCTGTACATTGACATAGCTAAATGAAATCTTAAAAGTCATTATCTTTATTTTATCCTATCATATCTAACTTAATTTATTTGATGGTAAATGAGGTATGTGTTTAGACTAATTATTCTATAAAAATCACTTTTCCCTAATCAAGACTACAAGCAGAATATTAGAACTATAAATGAGGACTAAGTATGAAACTGATCACCTGCTTTGATTGAGTTGTTTACTGTAAGTTTCTGAAGGCATTTATATCACAAAAGTCTGCATATCAGTTAGTAACTGAATATTTACATGGCCATGTGCTCCACAGAATAAAACAAAAAAACCAAAGTATTTCAGTTAGGTGGAGATTTTCTGCATATAATCACGTTTAACTTCATGTTTATATACATTTGTGAGGTCAGAGTGCTATATTCTATCACAACTTCACTTCATCCCAAAGGGTAAAGGGAGGTGCTGGCTTTTCAGGCAAATACTGCTAATACTTTTCAGGCTAAGTCAACACGAGACTTCATTTTCCAGCCCACAAAGGCACCTTAATTATCTCAGTAAGAATTTCTCTCACCAAGATTCTGGCTCATGACAACTAGCAGGATGGCTAAACACTCAAAATAAGTTCAGTGTAAGGTAATCATTATGAGGTTCCTCTTGGAGAGAAAAGGCTTTTTTTTTCTTTCAAATACTTGATCAAGTTATATAAATATTCATCTACCACTTTTTCATCACCTTTGAAATATTTTACTATTATAGCATCCAAGAATATATTGAAAGAGAAGTCAAAAAAATGACCTGGTGGAATACCCACCCAGAAAGGGAAAAAGAATAACAGTGTTCTGTGTTCAAATTCCTATTTCAGATAATGTTTAAATGATGTCTTTGAATAGAAGTTCAACAGAAGATATTAACAGTACAGCACCAGAATAACCACCCATCTGATGCCTAAGGTGGAAACCAAGGTCCTGATTGTCCCTCTCAGAGGAATTAATTGAACATTTCTTGCCTGAGTATTCTAGAATTCATCACCAAGTATTTTATGAACATAACTCAAATGCATATAAATTGAACATAAACATCAAGTATTTTTTTTTTTTCATTTTGGCAATGATAAAATTCTAAATTTGGTTCAGTCCCTCCATTTGTATTGTAGTTTATTATTGGTTTTGTTAACTGAATCACAAAATAGTTCAATGCTCACACAGTTCCACTTTTAGATCCCCCTTGAAGCCTCTGGAGAAAAGCCCCTTATATTCAAAAAGCTCTTTTTTTTTCATCAGTAAAACTAGCCAGGCATGAAAACAATCAATTACCAACAACAATAAAAATAGTTCAAAAAATCCTTTTTAAAAGAACTTGTGAGCAAATTTTACACTTTATACTGTATACACATGTTGGGTCCAAACATCTTATCCAGCTCACCAACTCTGCTCTGCAGCAGACAAGGAGAATCTGTCTGAGCAAAGATGCTGCCCAAGGAGCCTGGTCCCATCCCCACACATAGCTGGCTCCATCCCAACAAGAAGGAAACAAAGCATGACTTTCACAGAAAACTAGTAACACTGAAGGAGATGAAACTGGACCAGAGCATCCAGAGAGGGCCTAGTGTTTGTACTTTCCTACAGTGACAATAGGCTGAAAGCAAGAAGCCGGTGTCCCACTGGAGCTACAGCTGAGCCCTGGGCTGCTGACATGTGCAGGAACATGACCAAAGCAAATCTTGAATAAGGGCCCTCTGCCAGATGGTGTGAAGTCTTTGAGAAATTAGTTTCTCTATGAAGTGCAGGAATAAAGAACAAGAACAAACGCTATGGGTTTAGCACCATAGCTTCTTACTTCCAGCTTTTTAATATTTGAATACCAGAAGATTTTAAAAAGAAACACTTACAAAATTAATGAGATCAGCTGTTTTGATATGTAAAATAATATTAGTAAGTGGAATTACTCTCTTTGCAACAGGATATTGGTTTAGGTAGTTAATTAGACTTTTGGAAATATTAAAAAGAAAGACCTCTGCACTTACCCTAAGTAGAATAAATAATAAATGCCTACTGTTTGTAAACACATACTTGCCACTGTATAAATAAGGAAATGAGATTGAATTTTTAGTAATAAAAGATATAGCACTTCAGAATATACACAAATCATCAGCCTGGCTCTTAAAAATATTCATTAATGCACTATTACTCAATGAACTACGTAATAGAAGTCTACACACACCTTTGAGATCTGTGTCAGGTTTCGTTAACATTAATAAAGGAAAGTTTTTCATACTTTGTAGAATTCTTCTTGAAAGAAAGGAAATCCTTTGCTTAAACCCGCAACTCTCATTGCACTCTTAGTTCTGGCTCCCCAATCATCTCTGTGAAAGTTGATTCTTGTGGACACATGTGCATGTGGGACCTAGTAATTTCAGAGATATAAGTAGACGTGTTGTGTGGTATAAAATAAACATTAAGGTCTAAAAAAATTAACTCACAGAAATTCCATGTCTGAATTTATTTCCTGCAAAACAATTTAATTCATATCTCTGCCAGACATGGGTAACATTTGTAAGTCAGTATACTCCAACTCAGCTACAGTAGATTTATTTGTATATTGTATACATGTGTTTGAAGTGTTTATCTGACATTATTTACACTACACCAAGATCTGAAAATATCCTTCTTTTGCAGGATTTTCTTTACAAAAAAAAAAAAAAGGGATATTCATCTCCTCTGAAAATGTTTTGCTTTCTCTATCCATTCTGGTCAACTGTCTATAGTAGAAGGTGACATGCTCCCCACAGTGAATAAATCTTATAAATTATCACATTCAAATCCTTTCTCCATTTCTCAATAAAATTACTCAGCTTATATGTCACGAAGATGAGAGCGCAACAGAGGGGAAATCCAGGCCTTGCAGCTTCAACTGTTTTACTGAACTTCTGATGCACATGCAATTAAACTTATGTATTCCTAAAGATTTTCCCATCAGAAAACATCTTCTGTAAATTAGCCAGGCCACAGAGAACTGTCCCTCAGTTTTCTCATGGAAAATCTGCAGCCTGTAGATTACTCACCAAAACACTATATAAGGACATTTATCAATTTATTTATATTTCCTCCACCACCAGGAAGTTTGAAGCTCTGTCAAGTGCCTTGAAACAGACTTTCTCTTCATTCCTTAATATTTCGTAGAAAACAACAACAAAAAAGTTTGTTTTGTTTTTTTAATATTGAAGTGTTTTCTCTATTAGTTTTCATTTTCATTTTTTCATTGTTTGTACATTCATGAAAAAAGAATTTTCATGGAAATGTTGCCTGTAAAAATTAGTTTTCCCTTGAAAGCAGTGAGATCTCATTCTTATCTCTTGCAGAACTGAAGCAACAAGCAATACTTCTGAAAATGTAATAATTTTCCAAAGTATTTGTACAAAATTACTCATAAATTGAGTACTATAACCAAAGTACAAACTCACATAATGAAATCCAGTTTTATCACTTTCAAAATAGCTGGGAAAAAAAGAAAGCAGAAAGCTTAGCTTTATTGCAATAAATTTTCAGAGATATCATATGGCTGCTAGTGTGAAATTAGCTGCTGTATCAGCCTGAGCTCTTAGTCTTTGCAGTACGCTTCTCAACTCAGCATATTCATCCATATGGTGATCGCTGTTGCCAAAACACATTTTATTCTTTTTTTGTCAATATTTACACACACTCTTATTTTTCTACTCAACTGTTACTCACATTATGTTCTACTGAACTTCACTTCTTTTTGCTGTAATTTTGAGGGAATGAAAAATACTCCCCAAAAGTACTCATATTCCCAGTGAAATGTCTGCTTGGCCATTGACTTAGATGCAGGGTGAGGGCAGGCAGGTTGCAGCACTCACACCCAGTGGCAATAATGGTTTCATCCTGCCTGCATTCCTGTCCTGTGCGTTGGCAGAGTGGATTAACTACCTCCATAGGCTGAAGTACCTCCTGGCAGATGTTGTAAATTACTTTTTCTGTCAACGTTACGGTCATGATAACAATCCATTCAAAGGATGCTGGAAGTTGAGTTTTGTCTTGTTGCTGAAGGAGAAGCAAGAGGAGAAGAGAACCACAAAGCAGTTATTTCTGCAAATGCAACAGTCTCCCTTCATAAACAGATACCATGCTTAAGACCAGTATAAATGTATGTCAAAGGCATTCAAGCAACTTCAGGTTCCCCAAAAGTACCATAGAACTACTTTTGCAGAAGTGAAGTCTCAATGTGCAGCCTTTCATACATTGTTTGCCTTGCATGAAATACATTCTTTACAAACATGTCCTTTACAAACAATCAAGCCTATGATGCTACATTTTTTTGTTAATACGGTGTTCCTTGTTAACCAAGCATGGGCCACTCCTGTCCATTAATACATATTGTAAGTTTTCTCACCAGCTATTGATTTCTGATACAAACAGCAACTTTGAGGAATCCAGTGAAGAAAATTGTTTCTAAGTACTCACACTGTCATCTTTATTTATACTCTAAACATATAGCAAACTTCTCAATCCAAATGAGAATAGCTTCAAATTTACTTACTCGATAGGGCTGAATGGCTCCAAATTTCTGTTCTGTAGAAAGCCTTGTTTGCCTTAAAAAAAGCTGCCCAGTGCTGGCCAAAGGCCTTGCAGCCCTCAGTGCTGCAGGTCCATCTGCCAGCAGGGAACCTGGCTTACCTGTCTGAGTTTTTTCTGAAGCCATTGCAAGAAAGAAAATATAAAAAAAACAGGTCAGTAAAAAAAGAAAACTGTAGCCTTGTTCATAGCATTTCTCATCCTTCTAAATATCTAAAATATGGACTTAAAACAAAAGACGATATCAGATCAGTAAGTCAAAACATAAGTTCAAATTAACCAGAAAAAAAATCATTCCTTCTATTCCACCTTACATCCTGATTCATTACCAAAACCATTAAAATTTTCTTTGAACTGCTAGATTAATAAAAATAAAATTCCCCTTTATCAGAAATAAGCAGGTATAACCAATACACACATCTTATGTTGACTCCCTGCAAAGAGAAAATTTCATTTCTAATAAATGCTTAACATCTTGGTGAACAGCTCTGTTTTGCAGGACAATGTATAGCTGTTTGAACATCAATTGTATAATGAAATTTGTACGTCAATGGAATTAATTGATAGGGCAGACAATGAGTAAGACACTACTTCAGGAGGAAATTATTCTTTTTCTTTAAATAAAGAAGCTTGTTTTACAACTGTTAGTATATTCTGTCTAGTACTGATATTAGAAATCCCATTTGCAGGGTCCTGTCCCAGTTATGGTTTGGGTAATGAGGACCTCTTCTGGGAGATAAGAGAATAATATATCAGACACAGTTTTTCTATCCTTTTAAATGTCTTGTCTTTGTCACTTCAAATGGCCTAGTAGGTCATTTGACACTTTGGAGGCTTTTCCTATTCCATTTCATGTCTCTCTCTAATTCTACTCCACCCTCAGTTGGAGTCTCTCAGAGACACATTTCATAAAAGTTAACTGTAAAATAAATATTTGTCATAGATATCAGTACACTGTCAATTCTAGTTTTCTTTGAAAATAATCCATCACGAAATTCTTCAGTGAATAAGGACCCAATCCTTTGTTTTAATCTCTCAATGAGTGAAAATACAATAAGCTTCAAAAGAGCAGGTGAATGGTCTCCTAATCTGTGTTTAATAAATCATCACAGGATGTGACTGTAAAAAGGCCTGATCTCTTTTGAAGATCTCAACACACTTTGTAAAGATCTTCAGAAGTTCTTGGAGAGGTCTGAGTATATTTTAACTTAGGAGCCTCTATATTCATCTGTGTATGACTTGTACTATCAATGCCCTTCTTTCTCAGCTCAAGTTGTAAGTATTACAGCTTGATTTAGTTAAAAAAGGAGAGCACATTTACAGCTGAATACTGCCAAGGTGAAAGACAGGTCCTTCTTAAAATGAATGTGTTGAAATAATTACTGGTGAACTTTGCAAAACTCCGAGGGTCACTGTGATCATACCCTGACAATAATGAATGAGAGTACAAAAGTGAACAGTATGACACAATTGGATTGCCTTCTTTGGTACTGAGATTCTTTCTTAATTAGAGAACTCACAAGGCTCTAACACGTAATTACTTTCTTTATCTTCAATAATGTAAAGCAGATATCTGACACATATATTTTGTTGCTTATCATTGGTGAAAAGTACAATCAGATGTCCTGTACAGACTAAAAGTTCTTGGTAGTTCAATGAGCAGCAGCACAGCTGCTTGACAGAAAGTTCGTCACATGTGAGAGTTTATGTTGTAAATCTTGCTTACAAGTGATTGAAAAACAGAACATGCAGCCACTGTTTATGCCCTCTCATTTGTCAATTACCAGACACCTTTACACTGGACTTAGCTCTCATCTGATACAAGGTAGCTCAACTCAGTGAAGCTGAACAGACCCCTGCCAACAAACACCTGGCACAATAGGTTCAACTGGCTGACTGGTCACTAGCAGCACTCTTCAAGTCCTCTAAGTGCTTGTCTCCGTGTGGGGGCCTTCTCTCTAGCTCTGTACATCTTG
>NW_009260335.1:640085-650925 GCF_000687185.1 Egretta garzetta
TGATTATTTGAAATCTCCAGAGCATGGAAAGCAAATTATGTAATTTGTTCAGTTAGGGAGCTGTCTTCATGGGAATAAAACTGATTACACAACAATGGGGTGATTTTTCATAAGCCCACAATTACTTCACTTTAAGTCATACAGTTTTAAAATATCAACGGACTTCATATTGCTTTGCAAAAGAATGAGGACCATCGCTGTCAGCATGACACCTTCCACATGTGGGATACTAAGACTCTCCATGAAACACAGAATTGAAAGCAACAGTAGGTGAGCCTGGTGACATAGCAAGTCAGTAGCTAATAGGATCTGCACCTTTGGCATGTAGAGGTAACCAGAATATATTCTACTGTGGTTTTCTTTTTTGTCTTGTCTTCCTCTACTCTTTGTAAAATTTCCTTAAAATTGCACATTTGTTTGCATTTCTGTCAAAAGAGGACCCTTGCCTTGGGCTATATTTTAATTAATAATACTATCTTGTAGCACTACTAGTCCTTCTGCCACTTTCTGAAATAATTGTCAGCTTATTCATTCATCATTTAGAAAAAATATATTCTTCCTTTTTTAACAGGGTCATCACCAGACTTTCTACTCATTCTTTCTACTCACTAAAAGATAAAGTTTTATTTAAATGGTGTCTCTCTCTAACTTTTACTACTAAAATACAAACCAGTTTTAAAGCTGCAGTATTTACTGCAAAATATGCATTTACCACATTATTTTTCTATGTTTGCTCTTTTTCTCCACCACACCTATGTCAGATTTTTCTTTTCCAGCTAAAGAATCTTTAGTTATTTAAAATTTTTCTTTTCTCTAGAGAAAAAATTTTGTGAAGCACCACAACCATTTTTCAGGCCTTTCTTCGTAAGAGTTTAGCAAAAGTTAGTGACATTGTACATATCATGCAAGCCAAGTTACTGAGACAGGATAATCATTGAAATATTATGATTTACTCAAGCTGAAGAAAATATTTATTTTCAGGAAGAGATCAATGTTTAATACTTTTGGTTTCTTGAAGAGTTATGAGCATAGCATGTGCTGAAGAGCATTATTAAAACAGAAACCTTGGCTGACCTAAATCAAGGGATGAGGCATTCTCTTCTACTCTTGGCCCCCTGTTAGGAGAGCTCTTGTTTGACCTTGACTGCAAGGATGACAACATGGGTGTGAACGAGGCTCCTTCTTCTCCCTGAAATGGAGGAATAAGAGAGGGACAGTTTATGTTTAAATCAGTTCCTAAAACTAGGTGAGGGGGAGGGAACCAGGGCTGATGGCCACAACCACCGAACTTGCATGTTCCATCATTTAGAAACAACCAGTTACAAGCATCAAAATGTCACAAAGCTTTTTGATGTCATAGGGGTTTTTATGTGCTGTAAAGAATTACAGGAACTATGGAGAAGGATGTATTAATGTGCTGTATAAAAAAATAAGAAACTTACGCGACTGACAACAGCTCTGTAAGCTTTTATTAGACTGAAGTCCCATTGCTAGTAAGATTCTTGGCCATTTCTTTGTGTCCGTTTCAGAAAAAGAGACTCCTGCCCCAGATTTTACATATTAATTTAAGACTGAATGAAAACGGTAAGAGTAACAAACTATGACAGGAAAGGCCAAAGAAAGAGGGGTGATTATATGAGAAACATGGCTTCAGAGAACTCATTTGCTAGATGATTTCCATGATGAATGTCAGACTTACAACCCATGAACAACAGAAAACTTCAGGACAACTTTTCATGTAAGAACAGAGTTGGTTACAGAAATGGCCACATCCTTTTAAGTTTTTTTTTTTAAGTTTTAATATATGGTAATAATCATCTATCTTGTGCATGTATTCAAATATAATAACATGAAAACAAAATCATACCTAGATTAGCATCAATTAGTTTACGACAATTTCAGGGATAATTCCTTATGATAAATGCAACACACAATAGAGGGCACCAGAATATGGGCAGGAGGCCTTACATTGCATTTATCAGACTCGGCTCCTGGGAGGAATAAATGATACCATAATCCTGGACACTGTAGTGCACAATTGCTACATTTGCCTTTCTAAAATTGTTTCAGATCTCAGAAAGGTTTTTCTCACTGATGTACAATGTAATAGCTTAATTTCTAAACACGGCTTAAACTTTTCATTAAGAATGGACCATCCATCTCATATAAGATCTTAGTGAATTGCGTTGTACAATAATGTTCCACTCAAGCTCTGCAGCTGAGGTGATCTTTTGCAGGTTGACTTTCCCTTTCCTTTTTCTCTATTTTCTTCATGACTAACTCCTGCAATCATGATTTGGCATTAGACTAGAGCAGGTTTTCAGAGGTGGAATACAAATTCTATCCAATACTGTTCTTGCTTGGACCATATCTGATTTATGGATATAAACAAGAGAAATATATAAAGTAAGTTTTTTGCATTCACTTCATTAAAAATATGGTATTGCAGTGTTTAAGAACAGTTTGAGAAGAAACATATTTTAGGTACATTAGAATACAAAACAAACCACTGCAAAATGCATGGAAGTCTTATAAGCACTAGGTTATGGCTTTGCTAGTCACATTATTTCAGTGAAGGGGCTGTGAGTCTTTCCATTAAATATCCTATTTTCAGTAGTTTATAAGTTGACTGTAAATATCACACTGGACTGAAACTCAAAAGTTTCAGCTTGGAAAGGTATAATTTAAATTAGTTTTTTATAAGTGTCTTAGATTAATTTGTATTTGTAAATGCAGAACAGAAAGAAATAAGTTCTTAGGGCATTTTGCACAGATAGAAAGCACAAAAATAACCCTACAAGTATTTAAATATGATTGATACTGGCAAAGTCTAATTTTGCATATACAAGCTGCACATGCAAAAAAATTTTTGGAAATGAACAGGCTAATTTTGAAAGCTTAGTTTTGCCTTACCTTATAACAATGCTCCTTTCATGTTTAAACTGTGAGTAATGTTATAGAAATGTATTTATGTCAGTGATAATAGTGTATTTTGAAATAACTATGCAATTAATACACAGCAGATCAACATGTGTATCAGGGTTTCTCAATGTCCTGATTTACATCACAGTTTCATTATAGATTTTAAAGTCCTGCCCTTGGTTTATTTCACATAGTTCACTTTTCAGATCACAGAATTAAGGTAACAATCTCATTTGTGATCCATCAAGTTCACATTTGATATATTAAGATTTCAAAACAAAGCTTGTGTTCCAGTCCACTTTCTGGGTACAAACTGAATTGGTTACATTCACTGCTAATAAAAACATGAAATCCATAACAGAAAAAAGTGCTGTGTCTTCCATATCTGAAACACTTTATATGTCAAGCTTGGGGAGCTGATTTAAAAATTTAAATATCGAGGGCAAAATATTTTACCAAAGTTATTTTTTAAGGACTATGAGCATAAGGGAAAAGTAAATATCATGCAGATCAGTATTTCCAGAGAATATTTTCTTCAGTGAAAGGTACATAAATCCCACAAGACTAATTGGTAAAGCTTCTTCCTAAGACAGAGAAAGAAAATTACTTGTTTCTTTCTTGAAATCAGGCATCTTCCATTTGATTTTCTGTAGTTAATCTTTTGAATATAATGCTGTATATATTCCTTATGACCTTATTTCACTTATATCCCTTTTAAACTGTGCCAAGGTCTTGACCTTGAAAATATTTAGTACCAGTAAGTTTTGCAGCTGAACTGTTCAGTTTTTTAAAAAATATTTTATCAGTAATTCCCTTCAAAATTCCTTGAATGTATCTTCATTTTTGCAATAAGAAGGCACAATGAGAAGTCTTACTTTTCCCTCTTTTATTTCATTTGTGTCTTCTCCACATGCTCATATGCTCCTACTTTAAATTATGTTAGTTAAATATACTAAAATGTTCATCCTTCCATTCTTAGTGAGTTTACAGGTGTAATTACAGTTAACCCCCTTAAGTGTTGTCTCAGCTAAGCTACAGAATATTGACCAAATTCTTGTCTGTCAGCATCAAATATGATCAGTGTTATCAAAATTTCATTAAGTTTTGGAAGCGATAATTATAGGTGCAAAGTGTTCCTTTAGCACTGAATATA
This sequence comes from Egretta garzetta, assembly GCF_000687185.1. NCBI lineage: Eukaryota > Metazoa > Chordata > Aves > Pelecaniformes > Ardeidae > Egretta > Egretta garzetta. Next base: position 644,161 of record NW_009260335.1, read on the forward strand.
GAACTTGTTAGGACTTCCTTACTGGCGCTCTTGTTAATGCCTTAACAGTATCTGACTGTCACAGATGTTCCCCAACACAAAATTCATATTTTCATTTGAAATGTTCCATACTTGACAGCCTCATCTCTCTTACCCATTGACATAGGCTACCAGTTTCTGCAGTAATTCTCATGATGAGGAAGAAAAAAGAAAAAGGGAAACATAACATAAATTGGTTTGGAATTTTTTTTCTCGTTTTAAAAAACACAGTGCTGCCACTGCTTCTGCAGTTGCAACCACCTTGTTCAATAGCATTTTTTGTATTTTTGCTGACTGTTCAAATGTATCCATTTTGATAATTAAAGATCCAACCAAACACTTACTGTAGAAAGCCTTTGTTATCCTGATTACCTGAGGTCTATTTCATTCTAGTTTTGAAGCAAAACATTCTGCACATCTAATTAGTTTCATGTTTCTAATTGTTATGGTTACCCCATGCACTTCTACACACTATGCTGTAACCAGCACCATTTTTATGTGGTAAGCATTTTTCAAAATAATTAATTCTGTCAGATATAGGATGAGATGTCTTATTATGTCTCCACATAAATTGAGCTTTGAAAGGAAATAATACAGTATTCTTTGTTCCTATCCCAGTTAACACCAGCTTTTCTTCTGCATGCTTACAGTATCCCAAAAGGATTAACATTCTTTATTCTCTGGCCAAATTTCTGCCTTCATCTTTGCACACCAATAATCCTTCCAGGGTATACTCCAATAAAGCACATCTGTTACATTTATATTCCGACATTAGTCCAACCCTATGCTCTGAACCATTGTGTTTTGACACAAAGGACTATTAAGCAACTTCTATGTTTTCCAATAAAGGAAGCTATATATCACTGAATGATTAAGTAAGCCATTTATAGAAACATCAATATCAGCATTAGTACTTTGTCCTAGGGCCTGTATTGACCTTGTACTTTGGTTAAATTCTTCCTCTGATGAACTAACTGAAACCCATTGCTTTGATGCACATAGTTAATTTTCACAATAAACAAAACAAAACACTGCCAAACTATACCCAGAAAATACTGTGATGTTTCAGGGAGTTGTGAGTGGGGATGTGGAAGGCTGAAAAATAGGGTAGACACTTGAAAAACAACACAGAAACCAAATGTTACTATTTTCCTTTAACAGGCAGTATGTTTTGTGCCTTTGTCAAAACATATAACTATTTCTGGACATAACTTTCAAGCTTCTTAAATAGGGAGGGGTATTATTGTTTATGTTACAGGACTGTTGCCACTTTTTCTTTCTGATTGGACCACAAGTTCTTCTATCAAATATATTGGTGCTTCCTGTGAGAAAATATGTGAATACATTTATGGATTCTATCATAGCTGGCTTCCCTGCCATATAAAAAAAACAAGTTTCATAAAATTGGAATGTGATGACTGAACATGGAAAAAGCAAGTCAAGAACATTGTATACTACATTCGGTTACCTGTGTTGTGATTTAACCACAGATAGCAGCTGAGCCCCACACAGCCTCTCACTCCACCCTTTGGGGTGGGGGAAAGAATTGGAAGGATAAAAGTGAGAAAACTTATGAGCTGTGATAAAGACAGTTTAATAGGTAAAACAAAAGCTGTACACACAAGCAAAGTAAGGAATTCACTTTCTGTTTCCCATCAGCCAGCAGATAGTTAGTCATTTCAAGGAAAGCAGGTCTCCGTCACACATAACTATTACTTGGGAAGACAAATGCCATAATTCCAAATGCACCCCCTTCTTCCTTCTTCCCCTCCAGCTTCTATTGCTGAGTATGATGTCATATGGTGTGGGATATCCCTTTGGTAAGTTGGGGTCTGCCATCCAGGATGTGTCCCCTCCCAGCCTCTTGCCCACCACCAGCATGTTCACTGGCAGGGCAGCATGAGAAACAAAAAAAGCCTTGATGCTGTTCAAGCACTGATCCACAATAACTAAGACATCCCTGTGTTACCAACACTGTTTTGGTCCAAAATTCAAGACATAGCACTACATGACTATAAAGAAAATAACTCTATCCCATCCAAAACCAGTATGTTGAGTATGGTAAGAAATCAAACTCTGTCTCTGGAAAATAGAATGCAGCTACTTACAATGCTCTGCTGTTTGCCTTTGTCAGATGCTGAAATAAAATTATATTTAAAGACGGATCATTCTGTAGATGCAGGAAAGGTGATTATAAGTTTTTTCTATGGACATCAGACTGAACGCAGAATGCAGATATAGCCACAGGACTTATTATAACCACAGCAAATTCTATTCCAACAAGTCAAGGTTGAATTTTGCTGCATGTATTGGGTCAAGCTGCATAGTGCTGCACTTTCTATTGGTACGTAGAAAGGGGTTGATAACACAATAATGTTTTGGCTACTTCTGAGCAGTGCTTGAACAGCATCAAGGCTGTGTATCCAATGTTCCCTCCCCACCAGTGGGTTGGATGGTGGAAAGATCTTGGGAAGGGACGCAACCAAAACACCTGACCCAAACCAACCAAAGGGATATCCTATACCATATGAGGTCAGCTCAGATCTAAAAACTAAGGGAAAAGGAAGAGGAGGGGGGGCATTCATCTTTTGTGACATTTTGTCTTCCGGAGCAACAACTATGTATACTGAAGCCCTGCTTCCCAGGAAGCAACTGGACATTGCCTGCTAATGGGAAGTAGAGAATAAGATCTATTTTCCTTTTGCTACCGCACGTGGCCTTTGCTTTTGTTTATTATTAAACCGCCTTTATCTTGACCCACAGTTTTCTTTCTTTTCAATCTCATTCTCTCCCCACCTGTCTTGCTGAAGAGAGGAGCGATAGAGCAGCTTGGTGGCGCCTGGCATCCAGACTGCAACTGCTGTACATATAGGAGCTGAATAAGGCTAGACACTTTACATATGAATAACAACTCAGTGGATGACCCAGAGGACTTACAATTGAATCTTAGACCTTGCACTGTGAGCAAGAGCACCAAACAATAGATAGAGAATAATAATAATAATAATAATAAAAAACAACTTTAAAAGTTCTTTGCATTCATTAAAACAAAGTAATTATGCTGATATTCCCTTCCTCATCATCTGCCTTTCTTTAGACATGAGTATATTACAGATATTTGTGTGTCTTTCTTTCAGACAGAAAGCAGGATTTTTGACAAAACAAAACAGTTTTCATGAAGAGTATTGATTTCTGTTCCAGAAATTGCCATGGCTGACCAAAAGGCCCAAAGTTACCTTTTTAAACTGAAAATTATTTCATTAGCATAATTCCAGGATGAATGTTTCAAATGAAAATCATTCAACTTACAATTGTCCCCCCTTCTCAGTAAAATCTCTGCATAGGCAAAGCTCTTGATCACAATTCCCTTTGATCATAGTTTGTCTGGGGACAGTCATCATTTGATCACTCAAAGAAAATGAACACACTTGAACCAGTACGCTACTGGTTAGTCATATTTGGAACATGTTAAAACCAGCAGTCATGAATTTAAATCATTCCACCATTGGCCATTTGTCAGTGGTGTTACTTCCTGCATGTTCTGCAGACCCATGCTAAGGTGACAAAAGCTGCTGACAATATTTGTCATTATTTTTTCTATATTAATTCTAACACATCATCTTTGTACTAACTCAGTATTCAGCATTGAGACATGATTCAAAGGGTGAAGAAGGATGTCAAAGTATAGAGTGTCTGCACTGCCATTTCAAAATGGAATTTCCTCTATCCCATATCCAACAAGTTATTTTTATCTCAGCTAAATTACATTGTTCTCACTGATACCACAAGAATAATCCCCACCTTATTACAGGAAGTATGTATCCCAAATGAGCACAAACCAACAGTTAATAAACCTAGTGATTATTTGTGAAGATGTGTACTACTACTACCTATTCCAAATAATATAAGCATTAAGGTAAAAGGACAGACTGCCATCTTGCAGGTAATTTAGCTGTCTGGAGTTCAGGACTGCCAGTACTGCCCAGGAACAGCTGGTTGCCTAGGGCAACAAAACAGCAGGGCTGCAAAATGTGTGATGGCTGCTTGCATGCCTACCTAGATGCCAGGATGCAGAGACATTTTCTTCTTTGCATAGGGCATCAGAGGTCTTGGGGCCAGACTGGGTAATAATTAAGCCTGCTTTTATTTATAATGACCTCCTCTTTGAGAGTCAAAACCAACAGCTCTCATACAAGCAATGTCCTTTCTCTAGTCAGCTAGGTTTATTCTCCATGAAATACACGTTGCTGTATGATGATGTGTGACTTACAGACATGCCTATGATTAGTGGAGCCATTTATGAAAATGCCACCTTTAATTGCACTGCAGTGGAGTTTGCTGTAAGTCCCACAGTCCTCAGAAAATGCTGGGGGAACACCAGCTCAAACTAACTCCCACAGGGGCTGCTCCCACACAGAGAGACAATCTGCAGCATTTCTCCCTGCACTGCCATCTGCCCCAGAGGAGAAACAGATCCAGAATCTGCCTTTGGTGAGCATTTTAAGTGATCCTGAAATGCAAATACAAAACACACATGAGGGTGTTCTCAGTTATCAAATCCAAACAGAAAAAAACTCTTAATCTCTATACAAGACTACAGTTATATCAGGGGTAAGTTTTAAGCATCAGGAAGCCACCAGATTTTCTCATTGTGTGAAAAATGTCTTCTCTGCTCACCTTCAGATATCTTCATCTATATGCTTGTTTTCTGATCTCATGGGCAATCCACCTTTGGCTTGCATAAATATGTCAGATCAGGTTTGAGCTGTAAATGCTAGTTCTCTGGAATATTAAGGAACTCTCCTTCCAGAGCTGTCACATTTAAAGACCACTTGTTACAGCATTCTCATATTGTAAAAAGCTCTTCTTTAAAATAAGCAGAATTGTGCTGGACAGTGTTGTTTTTCCCATATGTCAACTCTGTTCTGGACAGGCTTTTCAATTTCAGAAGATTTACTTACTGTGATGCAGTTTATATATATACATACACTGGAGAAAAAGAGAGAAAAAAGTGAAATCTGAATAAAAGAAACATTAACAATCCCTTCTGTTCTTTAGAAAAATGTCGCTTATACATTAAGATGAAATTTTGGTCATAGTCACTTTCTATAAATGCTCAGCTGTAAATATATGTACATATATGTTTACAGTGTAAACTTCCACTGTTTATGAATAGTATCAAATAACAGAGAGTGTGCCTTTATCTAAAACCCCAAAACATGGAAATTATTAGTCCACTTTGGATGCTAAGATGTTGTTTCAAGAAGTCATGAGTCTTTAAAGGCTTTATACTTCAATCCTTTTTTAAAAGAAAAGCAGCAGTAAAAGAAAGAAAGCACATCTTCTGCTTGAAATCAGAGCCCCAAGGCTATACTTTACTTCCAATTAATGTTTGCCCTCTTGGAATCATATACAAATACTATTTATGTTCTTCATGCATAGCAAAACTGTCTAATGATTTTGTTACTGTGTCCTAGTCCAGATAAAAGTACTTAATTGCTGTAAAAACATTAACTTCACAAGTCTATCATTCATGACTAGCAGTTAGCTGTTTTTAAGCTGTACTATCACATACAAAGTGGGTAACGCAAGCAATCTTGTAAAAAATGACATTTTTAAGAAAATGCCCCTTTTTAAGCTCTTTATTATATGCTACTAAAATTACCAGAGAAAAAAATGCAATGCTGCGTGACATGAATTTGCAGATACTAATCTTTTATGGAGGCCCCCCCAAAAAAATAAATACATTTATAATCAATGATACAGAATTTGGTTTAGTTATACTTTTATATATTCCAGGCTATATATTTCCTCGATGTTTTCTATTTGGAAATGTGTAAAAACAGCAGGAGAAAATGCATGTATAAAGTATAGGTAAAGGACGAATCGGAATAAAAAGCCTACCCTTGATGGTCCCTGTTCTTACAGTAGAACTCTAAAACTACATCACCTCTAGAAATCAACTCACCTGCAGGAAATAAAATCATGTTTCTGTTTTAAAATGAAGTTAAACTACATGAAATATCCATACATTGGAAAACCACAGAAATATGCACAAACAGCAAACTTGGAATAGAAGGTAACATTTATTGCCCTGGTAAAACTGATAAAGCAACAAAGAGAAAGCAGGTAGCTCCATAGTTTCATGTTACTTTAACTCCACTTGCATATAAAACCAGTATGTTTTCTCACATGCAAGAGAAAGAAACAATTAAGTGTTCACCAAACCACAGAGATTAAACATAAGACATGGAAGTCAGGACATCTCCAAATGTCTTAAACTACCAGTGTTTGAATGCAGATTTCCTGCTGCCTCATTAATTACTCTAAAGGCAGGACAATATTGGGGATTTCACAAAGTACTTTTAATCATAGAATCATAGAATCACTTTGGTTGGAAAAGACCTTTGAGATCATCAAGTCCAACTGTTAACCTGACCCTGCCATCCCACCACTAAACCATGTCCCTAAGCACCTCATCTATCCTTCTTTTAAATACCTCCAGGGATGAGGACTCGACCACCTCTCTGGGCAGCCCATTCCAGAGACTGACAACCCTTTCAGTGAAGAAGTTTTTCCTAATGTCTAGCCTAAACCTCCCCTGGCGCAGCTTCAAACCATTCACCTTCATCCTATCATCTGTTACCAGGGAGAAGAGGCCGCCCCCCACCTCCCTACAGCCTCCTTTCAGGTAGTTGTAGAGGGCGATCAGGTCTCCCCTCAGCCTCCTCTTCTCCAGACTAAAGA
>NW_009260335.1:652059-662517 GCF_000687185.1 Egretta garzetta
AGCTCCTCTGCCAGCTCCTTCAGCACTCTTGGGTGGATCCCATCTGGCCCCATAGACTTGTGGATGTCCAGGGGGCATAGCAGGTCAAAGACTGCTTCCTCCTGGATTGTGGGGGGTTTGTTCCACTCACTGTCCCCATCTTCCAGCTCGGGAGACTGGGTACCCTGGGGATAACTCGTTGGGCCATTAAAGACCGAGGCAAAGAAGGCGTTGAGTATTTCAGCCTTTTCCTCGTCTTTAGTGGCAATGTTCCCCCTTGCATCCACTAGAAGATGGAGGTTCTCCCTGGCTCTCTTTTTGCTGTTAACGTATTTATAAAAACTTTTCTTGTTATCCCTTACAGCAGTGGCCAGGTTAAATTCCAGCTGGGCTTTTGCCTTTCTAATTTCCTCTCTGCATAACCTGACAAGATCCCTGTACTCTTCTTGGGTTGCCTGCCCCTTCTTCCAGAGCTGGTAAGCTCTCCTTTTTTTCCTTAGTCTCAGTAGTAGACCTCTGTCCAGCCAGGCTGGTAGTCTTCCCCGCTGATTTTTCTTACGGCACATGGGGACAGCCTGCTCCTGTGCCTTTAAGACTTCTTCCTTGAAAAATACCCAGCCTTCTTGGACCCTTTTGCCCTTCAGGACTGCCTCCCAAGGGACTCTCCCAACCAGCGTTCTGAGCAAGTCAAAGTCTGCCCTCCGGAAATCCATGGTGGCAGTGTTGCTGACTCCCTTCCTTACCTCACCAAAGATCGAAAACTCTACCATTTCATGATCACTAAGGCCTAGACGACCTCTGACCACCACCTCTCCCACCAGTTCTTCTCTGTTAGTGAGTAGGAGGTCAAGCAGGGCACCTCCCTTGGTAGGCTCACTTACCAGCTGTGTCAGGAAGTTATCTCCATTTACATCAAGAATGAGGGTGGGGAAGAGGGAAGAGTTAAATTGCGTGCAAAAAGTTACACTGAAAAGCTGTTCCAGTTCAACTTTATATTTAAGTGATGAACAGGCTTTGTATTAGCACTCTCTTTAGGATTATATACATCACCATATCTCATTTCATCAATACAATGGGAATGATTAACTCTACTATTGCTTAAGAAATTAAAATCTTGTTCTATACACTCAGAGTACCTAATTGTTGCTCAAAAACTGCAGAATACAGTATACTACTATTATTTTCATTGTTCAGAATTTGGTTCATTCAGCCCATCAAAAACTCCAGCATATTCAAACGTGTAATGAATTACCTGAAAATACAATAATTTCCTTCAGTATACCAAATGTTGTATTATAAACTCTCTTGCCTTAGTAATTTGGTTTTTTCAAGTTCAGCACTAATATTTTATGGGATTATTTTAAACATTTAAATTCAGGTAGGTAAAAATTTTAAATCACAGCATTTTAATAATCATTCTGGCATTTAACCAACACATTTTCTTATCTTTAAGCAGAAAGCCAAAAAGGTGTTTTGTAACGGTGGGGGAGGAGGGAGAGGACAAAATGAGAGAGAGATTGATTCTCAGCTCAGTAAGAAAGGCCCAAAAACAGAAGACTTGATTAAATATCTGTTTAATGAGATAAAATAAAAAGAGCAATATATATAGTGAGTAAATCTTTTGTCCCTTTAGGTACTTGGTAACCCCACATTCCTACAGCTGCTGGATGGATTTTCCTATGCCGTGCTTCACATATCCCCTCCATGGACAGAGGTAAACTATGATGTGGATCACTGATTCCTTAATGTGCAATGGTCTTCTGGTTAGGGTCACTACCTTCCACCCCTTGATCCACACAGTTTACATTTCTTAAACATCTTGCAAGATACAGGTTATATTAATAACACACGGGTTTCTCAAGCCCTAAGTACAAGGCCAAATAGAGCAGATAACACTCCTCAGGTACAATGACTTCTGCAAAGCTCCCAGTACAGAAGGTACACGTGTATAGTTGTGTTCTGAAGTCACACAACCCTTCTCAAAAATTCTGTACTGACTACAGACAGGATATCAGCATTTTTATTATCTGAATAATAATGCCCCTGTTCACAAGTTTAGTCTCTGAAATCTCTAGATGCTTCAAGTGGAAAAAGAATAGGTGTAATCTAGTTCCAAATTTCATATTTTTCAAGTCTGTAAATTCTTCTTTCTGGACAGACGTGAAAATAAGTCAAATTTTCCACTCATTTCAATAATTTGATTTTCATCTTTGAACTGCAGCTGAAATCAGGAGAAAACAGAGAAAAAGAAAAAGGAGAGGAAATAGTTGCTTACAAGGTTGCAAAGGTTACCCTTTTTTTTTCTTTCATGTTTAAATGAAAACCTTGCTAACTAATCTTAAACAATCTTCCATCACTACTAAGGTACACCAGAATTATTGACACTTCATATCATTTTTATTAGTTCAAAAATTTATAATGCTGAAAGTTAGTAAACTGCAACCAAGCACAAGATGTGAAAGTCAGAAAATTTTAGTGTACTATTGTCTAGAACAACCATGGTCAAATGTCTCATCTCAACTAACATGAGATCAATGTTATGTAGTAGCCTCTAACTCCTGCTTCTGAAACCTTTCCCAGTTTCAAAAATATCATGAATATGTTATTGTCTGAGTAAAGAAGCCTACATTAGTGTAACTCATGTGGTGTACAAAAGAAGAAGATATAAGTTATTACCTAAAGCTGGAGTCCAAAAGGCAGAGTTGTGCTGAGACTCCCATCCTCCTTTAGTGAAAGCAAAGTGTTCCTTCCTGAAAGAAATTAATACAAATGTAACAGGGAAAGCTGTCAAATCTGTTATGGGGAATCAGCACACTTATGTGCCTCTCTGAAGTGCCTCTAAGCTAACACACCTAGCATGGGAAAAAAACAGTGAGAGTTAGAAGTCTACATACAGTTACAGGACTGTGACCTCCTTGGGATTGCAGAGATGTGGTGGGACAGCTCACACGACTGGAGTGCTGCAATGGATGGTTACAGGCTCTTTAGGAAGCATACACTGAGAAGAAAAAGAGGGCATATTATACTTCACATGAGAGAGCAGTGGATGGCATGGAAGTGCATGGAGTGTGTCCTATCCTTGGGTCTGTTTAAGAGCCAGTCAAGATCATATACTTCAAGATTAGCAGGCAGACCAACACAAGTGCTGTTGTGGTGTATATCTACTACAGATGTCCTGATCAGGAAGAAGATGAGGCCTTTCCCAAAACACTGGAAAAAGCTTCACTTTCACAGGCCCTGGTTTACATGCAGGACTTTAAGCACCCTGATATTTGCTGGAAAAAAAAACCACAGCAGAACACAAACAGTCTAGGACATTTCTGAAGTGCGTTGAGAACAACTTCCAGGTGATCAAGGAGTCAACAATGAGGAGTGGACTTCATACTTAGAAAAAAGGAAAAACTGTCTGTACATGTGAAAGTTGTGAGCAGCCTTGGCTGTAGAGACCATGAGATGGTGGGCTTCAGGATCCTGATAGGAGGGAGCAGGGCAAAAAACCACGATCACATTCTGGATTTCAAGAAATTAGGCTTTAACTTCTTTAGATATCTGCTTGGAAGAATCCCATGGGATAAGACCCTAGGGAGAAAAGTCCAGGAAAGCTGGTTGTTAACCTCCCCCAGGCTCAAAAATGGTCCATCCCAAAAAGTAGGAAATCAAGCAGAAGTGGCAGGAGGCCCTGTATGGAGGAGCAAGGAGCTCCTGATTGAACTCAGATCATAGAATCATAGAATCCTAGGTTGGAAGGGACCTCAGGGATCACCTAGTCCAACCTTTCTAGGTAAGAGCACAGTCTAGACAAGATGGCCCAGCGCCCTGTCCTGCTGAGTCTTAAAAGTGTCCAATGTGTTCACAGAATCACAGAATCACAGAATCGCAAAGGTTGGAAGGGACCTCGGGAGATCATCTAGTCCAACCCCCCTGCTAAAGCAGGCTCTCCTAGAGCATTCTACACAGGACTTCATCCAGGCGGGCCTTGAATATCTCCAGAGAAGGAGACTCCACAACCTCAACTCCAGCATATTCAAACGTGTAATGAATTACCTGAAAATACAATAATTTCCTTCAGTATACCAAATGTTGTATTATAAACTCTCTTGCCTTAGTAATTTGGTTTTTTCAAGTTCAGCACTAATATTTTATGGGATTATTTTAAACATTTAAATTCAGGTAGGTAAAAATTTTAAATCACAGCATTTTAATAATCATTCTGGCATTTAACCAACACATTTTCTTATCTTTAAGCAGAAAGCCAAAAAGGTGTTTTGTAACGGTGGGGGAGGAGGGAGAGGACAAAATGAGAGAGAGATTGATTCTCAGCTCAGTAAGAAAGGCCCAAAAACAGAAGACTTGATTAAATATCTGTTTAATGAGATAAAATAAAAAGAGCAATATATATAGTGAGTAAATCTTTTGTCCCTTTAGGTACTTGGTAACCCCACATTCCTACAGCTGCTGGATGGATTTTCCTATGCCGTGCTTCACATATCCCCTCCATGGACAGAGGTAAACTATGATGTGGATCACTGATTCCTTAATGTGCAATGGTCTTCTGGTTAGGGTCACTACCTTCCACCCCTTGATCCACACAGTTTACATTTCTTAAACATCTTGCAAGATACAGGTTATATTAATAACACACGGGTTTCTCAAGCCCTAAGTACAAGGCCAAATAGAGCAGATAACACTCCTCAGGTACAATGACTTCTGCAAAGCTCCCAGTACAGAAGGTACACGTGTATAGTTGTGTTCTGAAGTCACACAACCCTTCTCAAAAATTCTGTACTGACTACAGACAGGATATCAGCATTTTTATTATCTGAATAATAATGCCCCTGTTCACAAGTTTAGTCTCTGAAATCTCTAGATGCTTCAAGTGGAAAAAGAATAGGTGTAATCTAGTTCCAAATTTCATATTTTTCAAGTCTGTAAATTCTTCTTTCTGGACAGACGTGAAAATAAGTCAAATTTTCCACTCATTTCAATAATTTGATTTTCATCTTTGAACTGCAGCTGAAATCAGGAGAAAACAGAGAAAAAGAAAAAGGAGAGGAAATAGTTGCTTACAAGGTTGCAAAGGTTACCCTTTTTTTTTCTTTCATGTTTAAATGAAAACCTTGCTAACTAATCTTAAACAATCTTCCATCACTACTAAGGTACACCAGAATTATTGACACTTCATATCATTTTTATTAGTTCAAAAATTTATAATGCTGAAAGTTAGTAAACTGCAACCAAGCACAAGATGTGAAAGTCAGAAAATTTTAGTGTACTATTGTCTAGAACAACCATGGTCAAATGTCTCATCTCAACTAACATGAGATCAATGTTATGTAGTAGCCTCTAACTCCTGCTTCTGAAACCTTTCCCAGTTTCAAAAATATCATGAATATGTTATTGTCTGAGTAAAGAAGCCTACATTAGTGTAACTCATGTGGTGTACAAAAGAAGAAGATATAAGTTATTACCTAAAGCTGGAGTCCAAAAGGCAGAGTTGTGCTGAGACTCCCATCCTCCTTTAGTGAAAGCAAAGTGTTCCTTCCTGAAAGAAATTAATACAAATGTAACAGGGAAAGCTGTCAAATCTGTTATGGGGAATCAGCACACTTATGTGCCTCTCTGAAGTGCCTCTAAGCTAACACACCTAGCATGGGAAAAAAACAGTGAGAGTTAGAAGTCTACATACAGTTACAGGACTGTGACCTCCTTGGGATTGCAGAGATGTGGTGGGACAGCTCACACGACTGGAGTGCTGCAATGGATGGTTACAGGCTCTTTAGGAAGCATACACTGAGAAGAAAAAGAGGGCATATTATACTTCACATGAGAGAGCAGTGGATGGCATGGAAGTGCATGGAGTGTGTCCTATCCTTGGGTCTGTTTAAGAGCCAGTCAAGATCATATACTTCAAGATTAGCAGGCAGACCAACACAAGTGCTGTTGTGGTGTATATCTACTACAGATGTCCTGATCAGGAAGAAGATGAGGCCTTTCCCAAAACACTGGAAAAAGCTTCACTTTCACAGGCCCTGGTTTACATGCAGGACTTTAAGCACCCTGATATTTGCTGGAAAAAAAAACCACAGCAGAACACAAACAGTCTAGGACATTTCTGAAGTGCGTTGAGAACAACTTCCAGGTGATCAAGGAGTCAACAATGAGGAGTGGACTTCATACTTAGAAAAAAGGAAAAACTGTCTGTACATGTGAAAGTTGTGAGCAGCCTTGGCTGTAGAGACCATGAGATGGTGGGCTTCAGGATCCTGATAGGAGGGAGCAGGGCAAAAAACCACGATCACATTCTGGATTTCAAGAAATTAGGCTTTAACTTCTTTAGATATCTGCTTGGAAGAATCCCATGGGATAAGACCCTAGGGAGAAAAGTCCAGGAAAGCTGGTTGTTAACCTCCCCCAGGCTCAAAAATGGTCCATCCCAAAAAGTAGGAAATCAAGCAGAAGTGGCAGGAGGCCCTGTATGGAGGAGCAAGGAGCTCCTGATTGAACTCAGATCATAGAATCATAGAATCCTAGGTTGGAAGGGACCTCAGGGATCACCTAGTCCAACCTTTCTAGGTAAGAGCACAGTCTAGACAAGATGGCCCAGCGCCCTGTCCTGCTGAGTCTTAAAAGTGTCCAATGTGTTCACAGAATCACAGAATCACAGAATCGCAAAGGTTGGAAGGGACCTCGGGAGATCATCTAGTCCAACCCCCCTGCTAAAGCAGGCTCTCCTAGAGCATTCTACACAGGACTTCATCCAGGCGGGCCTTGAATATCTCCAGAGAAGGAGACTCCACAACCTCCCTGGGCAGCCTGTTCCAGTGCTCCGTCACCCTTAGAGTAAAGAAGTTCTTCCTCATATTCAACTGAAACCTCTTATGTTTCAGGTTGCACCCATTGCCCCTAGTCCTGTCGCTGGACAGTTGTCGCTGTTGGAGTCTACCACTTCCCTGACGAGATTATTCCAGTGGTTCACTGCTCTCACTGTGAACAATTTCCCTCTCATGTCTAATCAGAATCTCTCCAAGAGCAACTTGTGTCCATTCCCCCTTGCCCTCTCTATGTGACTGCTTGTAAAAAGGGAGCCTCCATCTTCCTTGTAGCTACCCCTTAGGTACTGATACGTGGTGATGAGATCCTCTCTAAGTCTCCTTTTCTCTAGGTTGAACAAACCTGGTTCTTTCAGCCTGTCCTCACATGGCTGGCTTCCCAGGCCTTTGATCATCTTGGTGGCCCTTCTCTGGACCCCCTCCATCCTGTCCACATCTTTTTTGTATAGCAGGGACCAGAAATGTACACAGGAGTGGCCTGACAAGTGCTGAGTAGAGTGGGATAATGACTTCTTCATATCTGTTGGTGATGCCCTTTTTGATGCCACCCAGCATCCTATTGGCCTTCTCGGCAGCAGCAGCACACTCCTCACTCATATTGAGCTTGTGATATAAAAGGAAAGTGTACAAGAGGTGGAATGAGGGACAGATGACCTGGAAGAAGTATAAAAATGCTGTTCAGTCATCCAGGGATGGGGTTAGGAAAGTCAAAGTCCACCTGCAGCTGAATCAATCTGTCAAGGGATGTCAAAGGCAACAAGAAAGGATACTACAAGTACATAAGCAGGAAAAAAGACTAGGGAAAACATGGGTTCATTGCTGGATGGGGCTGGGGACTTGGTGACAAAGGACATGGAAGAGGCCAAGGTTCTCAATGCCTTCTTTGCCTCAATCTTTACCAATAAGATTAGCTTTCATGGGCCCTGAGACCAGAGGGAAAGCCTGGAGGTAGGAAAATTTACCCTCAGTGGAGGAGGATCAGGTTAGAGGATACTGTTTTAAACATACACAAGTCCATAAGCCTGACAGGATGCATCCACAAGTGTTGAGGGAGCTGGCTGACATCACTGTAAGGCCACTCTCAATTATGTTTGAAAGGTCATGTCAATTGGAAGAGGTTTCTGAAGGCTGGAAGAAAGCACATGTCACTCCTGTCTTCAAGAAGTGCAAGAAGGAAGGTCTGAGGAAAAACAGATAAGCCTCACACCAGTCTCTAGGAAGGTGATGGAGTAACTAATCTTGGAAATAATTTCTAAGTAATGGTTTGGCAAGTTCATAGAAAAAAAAAAGAGTGGCTGATACACCAGAAGGTTGCAATGCCATCCCAAGGAAGCTGGACAATCTGGAGAATTGTGCAGTGGGGAATCTCATGTAGTTTAACAAAAGGAAATGCAAAGTCTTGCACCTGGGAGGAATAACCCCAGGCACCAGCACATGCTGGGGACCAACCAGTTGGAAAGCAGCTTTCCTTTTCTTTCTTTCCAGAGAAGGACCTGGGTGTCCCAGTGAACAACAAGCTGATTATGAGCCAGCCATGCACTCCCACAGTAAAGGCAGCCAACAGCCTCCTGGGCTGCATTAGCAAGAGTGTTGCCAGTCAAGGAAGATTCTTCCCCTCTGTTTAACACTGGTGAGGCTACACATGCAGTACTGTGTCAGTTCTGAGCCTTCGTACCACAAGAGAGGTATGGACATGCTAGTAAGAGTCCAATGAAGGGCCACGAAGATCATTAAGGGACAGAGCATTTGCCATATGATGACAGGCTGAGAATGCTGGGACTGATCAACCTGAAGAACAGCCTGACTGGGGGGATGTTATCCATGTGTATAAATACCTGCTAAGAAGCAATGAAGAAGAGGTAGCCAGACTCTTCTCAATGGTGCCCACTGACAGGACAAGATGATGCATATTTTTAAAAAGGTAATTCCATTTAAACACAAGAAAACACTTTTTTACTGTGAGGGTGGCCTAACAGAGAACAGGTTGCAAGACAGGTTGTGAAGTCTCTATCTGGGGAGATATTCAAGACCTAGCTGGACATAATCCTAGGTGACTTCTCCAACCAACCCCACCTGAGCAGGGAGAGTGGAATACAGATCAAGAGATCCCTGACAACCTCAGATGTTCTGGCTTATCTTTTGGGATGTTAATATCTTACTGAAAGTACATAATTTCCAGAAAATTAATAATTTGTTCAGTTTTCTCAACTAAAATGTATAAGAAATAATAAACAGTGGATTTTCACATTCTTAAGAATGCAAGAGAATATAAAATAAAACAGTGCAAATATTTTCAAATTAAAATGCAACTTTGATGCCTGAATAAAACTGTAGTAATAAGTGATTTATCAAAAAAAATTTGTTATTCATTCCAATAAAACCAATTACAATAATTTGTTATTCCTATCAATGTAACAAATGCTTGATTTAGCAAAAGTTAATAAATATGTAAATGAAAAGTTACCAAAGCAAAGAAAAAAAATTGAATGTTAACAGCACTCCATCTCCTTTGGTATTTTGTAAATATGTTAACTTTTGTGGTTTGGAAACTCCATCACCTTCCTGTTCCATAGCTACTTGTTCTTGGTTGCTGATCTCAGTACATCCAGACATGTATAAACTGGGATTGTAGAACAAATCAATACATCTACATGGCTAGAAATGGAAGGATCTTACAGAAAAGGAGTTTCATTATCTTCCTTGTGTGAATTACAGAAATATCTTTATTTGAACAACTGATCTGTCATAATAAATCAAAATGCTACCAGGTCTTTGATTATATAAACTTAACCATCCTTACAAACATCAAAAGCCTAGCTTCACTGTTGGACTTACAGATAGATAAATGACCATGATTACTCACAGCCACTGTATTCTAGAAAAAATACTGGTGATATTTTATAAATAAGAAAGAAATCTTGCTACTTTTATAAACAGGATTTTTATCATTCTGAAAAATATGTCACATAGTTAGGAACATAGATATTTACTTTCTTAAAGTGGGAAGTTTGAAGCACTTAACAGTAATTGAAAAGAGGTTCGCTAGGCTTGCAGATAAGCATTGTATAAAGTGAACTCTAAAAATAAAAGTATGGAAAACACTTCAGTGTGACAATTATTTCAGGGAGCCCAAAAATTACTCAGAAAAAATATTCTAGAAAAAGGTTAAATAAGATGTGTACCATAGTGAAAAGTAGTGAAGTTAAAGGCATCTGTCCAACATTTATTCTACTTTATTTGCATGTATACATGCATACTAACACCACAAAAGCTATTAAGAAGCCAATTTGTATTTTTACAATATTTATTTATCATTATTTGTATTGTTTGACAGAACACAGTTAGCAGAAAACATTATATCTCTTTCATGTTAGCCACAACACATAACTTGATGCCAGCTACATGCAATAGACATGACTGGATTATTTTATAGACCTTATTTTCTATGTCCATCTCTTTCTTGTGAGCTTTCTGAACTCAGTTCAAATGTGGGTTTCAACGAATTCCATCTACCTTAGTACTGGGGTCCTCCTAAAAATGGCTGCAGCTTTCTGTTTTAGAGCACTCCATCACCTTAGAGCATGCATAAATTACCCACATTCCCAGCTGTAGAAATTACTTAAAATGTAGCATAGACCTAAGAGAAAGG
>NW_009260335.1:662552-670737 GCF_000687185.1 Egretta garzetta
CATTCCTGACAGTTTGAAAATGTTACTTTTTCTCTCACTGGACAAGGTTTCTCCATCCAAAAATTGAGACTGTATTGGGTTTGCATGGCAAGGTTTTGGTAGCAGGGTGGTCTAGAGGGTTGGCTTCTATGAGAAGCTGATAGAAGCTTCCCCCATGTCTGATAGAGACAATGCCAGCTGTCTCCAAGATGGATCCACTGCTGGCCAAGGCTGAGCCAATCACCAAAGGTGGTAGAACTACTGTGATAACATATTTAAGAAGGGGCAAAAAACCCAAAAACCTGTGGTTCAAGAACAGCAGCCAGAGGAGAGGAGTGATAATATGTGAGAAGAACAACTCTGCAGACACACAGGTTGGTGCAGCAAGAGGGGCAGGAGGTGCTGCAGGCGCTGGAGCAGAGATTCCCCTGCAGCCCCTGGGGCACCCCATGGTGAGGCAGGATGTCCCCCTGCAGCCCATGGAAGCCAACAGTGGAGCAGATTTCCACCTGCAGCCCACGGAGGACCCCATGCTGGAGCAGGTGGATGCACTCAAAGGACCCTGTGACCCCATGGAGAGTCCATGCTGGAGCAGGCTCCTGGCAGGACCTGTGGACCCGTGGAGGGCGGAGCCCATGCTGGAGCAGGTTTGCTGGCAGGACTTGTGTCCCCATGAGGGACCCATGCTGGAGCAGTCTGTTCCTGAAAGAGTGCACCTTGTTGGAAAGACCCACACTGGAGCTGTTCATGACAAACGGCAGCCCATCAGAAGGACTCACACTGGAGAAGTTTGCAGATGACTGTCTCCCATGGGAGGGACCCCAGGCTGGAGCAGAGGCAGAGTGTGAGAAGTGGTCTCACTGAGGAGGAAGGAGAGGCAGAGATAACGTGATGAACTGACCACAACCCCCATTCCCTGTCCCTCTGCACTGCTCAAAGGGAGGAGATAGAGAAAATTGGGAGTAGTTGAGCCTAGGAAGAAGGGAGGGGTGGAGGGAAGGGGGTTTTAAGATTTGGGTTTATTTCTTACTTATTATCTTACTCTGATTTGATTGCTAATAAATTAAACTGATCTCCCCAAGTCAAGTCTATTTTGCCCATGTCTGTAATGGGTGAGTGGTGTCTCCTTGTCTTGCTCTCAACTCACGAGCCTTTTGTTATGTTTTCTTTCCTCTGTCCAGCTGAGGAGGGGAGTGAAAGAGGGGTTTTGGCAGGTACCTGGCCATCCAGCCAGGGTCAACCCACCACAGAGACATACCACTTCCACTTCCAAAGGAGAACTGGGAAGATGGGTTTGATAATGTTTGTTAAGTAATCAATTATGTTGGTAAGCACCCTGGGAAAAAAAGCAAACAAAGGAGTTAATAAAGTTCAGGACTCATACTATGTGCAACAAATAAGTAAAGCCATGTAGTGAATAATCGTGATCAAAGTAAGTATTGAACATCTTTCTCATGATGCAGGAGTTTAGCAGAAAATACAGTATCTGACAGCACAATTAAGAATCCAAGATCATTATATTGTTGTTATAGAAGTTGTTGTCTAACACCTCCTTATTGGTAAGTGGTTTTGCAATATTAGTAGCTTTCCTTTTTCAAGTATGCTTTTTGCAAATGAAAATGTAATGCATTAGAAGCCATGTTACCTTATGTGTTAGCTTTTAGAGATGTTATCTCACTGTGTTTGTCCATAGGCAGCTGTCTTTATTTCAAACTGAATGAGGTTCTGCTTTGAGCTCTGGAAAACCTGGGGCTCTGCTCATCCAAACTAGCAGACATTTTGTAAGCATTGCATGTGTACATTTGACAACCTTTTTGTCCAGCAGGTTTTCCCTATATGCATAATGTAAGTGGTAAACCTAGCAAACACCTGAAAGGCGCTTTGTTAATTATCAATAGCTAATCGCAGCCTGGCAGAGCATATGGGTGACAGAACCACACACTCTCTCAGGGTATGAGGAGAGACTGTGCCTCAGCATGACTATTTCACATTAATAAGGCATTATAAGGGGAATTAAAAACCAGAAACATAATGACACACAGCATCAGATTGAGTCTATAGTCTTTAATGAATTTCTATTTTTGGTTTATAATTTTCAAAGTTTCATTCCATCTTTATTTGAGGACTCATAGCTAAGATTACATCTGGCACACAGAAACTTTATTCCTTTGATATTCCTCTTTAATTATATGTCCTAAGATTGCCAGTGAAATTGTTATATAAACCAAAAGGAAGCTTCACGGTGCCTCATTATATTGAACAAAAAAAAGAAAACCTACACATTGTTGTGTTATTGGATCATTACTGTAGTATATGTTCAACTCATGATCACTGCTTATTCAACAATGAGATTAGACTACTATGTGATCTTGCATTGATGTACTATCAAAAGCAGGCTGTTTGAAGGACTGTATGACAGCAAATTTTAATTCTAGTCATTACGCTGACAAAGCTGTCTGCAAGAAACTGTTTTCTATAATTTAATCTTAAATTTTATTTTTCTATTTCTATTAAAATAATATGTATTTTTACATAGTATACTATGAAAAAGTTTATTCCATAAAAACTGAATTTCACAAACTTCATTAAATGACCTACCAGTGATTAACAAAGCCAATAAAGTCAAATGAAACTATTTTGTGCTTTCCACTATGCTGTCTATGTCAAATTCCAGAGGTTCAGGTATTACAAACAGCAATGGATTTGTTGACAGATATTTTTGACACAGAAGATGGAATTTTATTTGCCCTTCAGTTTGCTAAGGGTTGATCAATGTAACAAATTAATGACTCTCAAAAGGAAGGATCTTACTTTCACTAATTAAATATAATGCCGTAGCATTAGTATCCCATTCCACGATTGCTTAGTCAAGTCAGATTTCAGATAGACCCTTCTAACACAAATGGGTTTAAAAGGAATTACCAGGCTTGCATGTGACCAGTATCCCAAGGAAGGTGAATTTGCTTTCTATTAAATTTTGAATGCTGACTTTTCATCATCAGATAAGAAATAATTCTGAACATGAACGTACACAACACAGAGACACAGGAATATTCTAACAGCCAGTAATGGCAAAAGGATGCAGTCAGAAAAAAATTAGCCACACCACGCACTTGCTTCTTCCAAAAATAATGTTTCAAAACAGATCTAGCTGAGAAGTAAAGGGTGTGTGTGTGTGTGTGTGTGCACAGGCGCACAAAAAAAAAACCCAATAGCAGTCAATTTCTGTGTTTTCTATTGGAACAGCTCTACTCCTTAAAGTATCAAATTTCTAGATGGCTAGACAGACCAAGTCTATCTTGTAACATAATCATCAGGCCACTTAGTAAATGTTTGGGATGTCTGATTAAATATCTAAATTAGGAACTCTCCAGAGGTGAGTGTTTGGTTCATTTGATTCATATGTCAGTATTGGCTTTTCTTGAACCAAATCTCTCCTCACATGAGATTCTGTCTTATGAAAAACCTTCCTGTGCAAAACATTTGGCAGAGTCCCAAGAAAAGAAAAAAAGAAAAAAAAAAAAAAAAAGAAACCAGAATTTAGCATTCAACTAAGTTGCATTTTCCTAATACAAACAGAAGTGATGAAAATTTACAACCAATGACCATAGAGACCAATTGAAACAACAGAAATTAAATATAAGGTACCATGTAGATGGAAATTATTAATCCCTCAGGTATTACAAGCAAGGCAAGGGAGACCATTCATGACTAAAGTGACTTAGGCCACCTGACCACCTGACCTGACTTCAGACTAATACCAATACAGCACTCGGCGACTACATCACTGAAGTTCTTCCTACACAGCATTGTAGGCCAAAATCATCAAGACTATGAAAACAGGAAGCAAGAGAATCTTTTATTATCCCCAGGGTTCCCTGATACAAGGCAAATACATAGCTTGAGTATTTTATAAGCATAGCCACTGGGAATATGTAAAAACTAGTATGACATTTAAAACTGTAAACCTAACAAGCATCAAATCAGACAACAGTATCAGGTTTCCTGGAAACTGAGAGCTGCAACAAAATACGCTGAGAAGACATATTATGTTGGCTAATTAGAGAAACAATCTAGCTGTACCCAAGACTAATTGTCTCACAAACTTAAGATATAGGGTATGAAAATCTTCGTTGTTTAAAAGAGGTATAGACTTGATGGCTGAATGGCAGAGCTCAGAGGGTTCTGATCAGTGACGCGGTCTAGCTGCAGGCCAGTAGCTAGCGGAGTTCCTCAGGGCTCAGTACTCGGCCCAGACTTGTTCAACTTATCCATCAGTGACCTGGATGATGGGACAGAGTGTACCCTCAGCAAGTTCACTGATGACACAAAACTGGGAGGAGTGGCTGATACGCCAGAAGGCTGTGCTGGTGGACAATAAGCTGACCATGAGCCAGCAATGTGCCCTTGTTGCCAAGAAGGCCAATGGTATCCTGGGGTGCATTAAGAGGAGTGTGGCCAGCAGGTCGAGGGAGGTTCTCCTCCCCCTCTATTCTGCCCTGGTGAGACCCCACCTGGAGTACTGTGTCCAGTTCTGGGCTTCCCAGTTCAAGAAAGATGAGGAACTCCTAGAGAGAGTCCAGAGGAGAGCAACAAGGATGATAAAGGGTCTGGAGCATCCCCCCTACGAGGAACGGCTGAGGGATCTGGGTGTGTTTAGCCTGAAGAAGAGAAGACTGAGAGGGGATCTCATGAATACTTACAAATATCTTAAGGGTGGATGTCACAAGGACGGAGCCAAACTCTTTGCAGTGGTGCCCAGTGACAGGACAAGGGGCAATGGGCACATACTGAAGCATAAGAGGTTTCAGCTGAACTTGAGGAAGAAGTTCTTTATTTTGAGGGTGACAGACCCCTCAGGAATAGGCTGCCCAGGGAGGTTGTGGAGTCTCCTTCTCTGGAGATATCCAAAGCCCGCCTGGACAAAGTCCTGTGTAACATGCTCTAGGTGAACCTGCTTTAGCAGGGGGGTTGGACTAGATGACCTCCCGAGGTCCCTTCCAACCCTTGTCATTCTGTGATTCTGTGATCTCTAGCCTTGAGATACTCATCTTCATAAAGAATATCAAATCTGACAAGAAAAATCTCTCTTCATGGCAAAGAATCCAGTGAAGATAAACAACTCAGAAGCTCATCAGAAAAAGAAAAAAACAAACCCAACACATTATCTGTTATGGATAATTTCAACATAAGTCCAGAAAATTAGATCTGCAGGTTGATTAAGGAATAGCAAAGAAAAATAATAAACTGACTTAAATTACTTTTAAAGAGTATCCATTCTTGGATGGCAAATTTTGATCATAAGAATCATTAACCAGCAAAGGGAGAACTGGAAAAGAAACAGATCTTGCCAGGTATTACAACAGCATTATTTCTAATACATTCATGTAGAAGCTGAACATTCAAAACCACCCAAGAGACTTAGGAATACAAGTGCCATTAACTTTCAGTTCAATTGTCTCTCCAGGGTATGTTAGTGATTTTGAAAATCTTCCGTGTGGATAATTAATCACTTTATATTGGCATTCAACAGTGCTCTGCACTGATAATTTTTAAAATGTGTGTGTGTGTGTGTGTGTGTGTGTGGGTGCTGCATACAGTCAGAAGAAATGATTGCCAGGTTTAGTTGTTACTTCAGCATGCAAGCAATTTTCTATCAGAGCATCATAACCATAAACATTTTTTTAATCAAAACCACTCAGAAATATTGTATGGTGAAAATAAAGAACCAGTTACCGCATTTCTTCTTTTTTGGATGTGAGTCTTTTACACTGTGTCAGATAAATATTTTCTAATAAAAGTAACGGAAGTAGAAAAATTTGCCCAACACAGCATAGCACAAAGCTAGCCACTCTCTTCAGCCTCCAAAGAGCATACTGTTATTCAGAATGTGATTGAAAGAACTCTTCCAAACATGCATGCTTTTGCTAACTTCAGTGGAATGGCTTTGTTTTGCATATGACACAAATACCTTGCTGAAAATGAAAGAACTCTCTAAGGAATTTTTCACATTGATATCACATCTAAACACGACAAGTGTCACCCATTAAAGACATAATACAGTACTACAAATTATGTAAAGAAAAAACACAAAGATACATGCAATTGGTATGCAATGGTAAATGCAGAACTTCTGGAACAGCCCTTAGGAAAAAGGGGTAAGTACTAATATTCTATATTTAATTTTGCATCAAAATCTTAAGAATCAGACATTCTAATCACCCATCCTTTATTTTGTTCTTAACTTTAATCTTTCCTTTCATCTGCTATAATCACCTATACAATTCTGTCCAGTTAGCACTGAAATACTGACCTCAAATTTTAGGTCATATTTAACAGAAGCTGGACCCTTTTCTCATTTTTATACCTCTAGAGAAATCCCAAACTACTGTTTCTTTTGGTATTTTATATAATCACCTCTCTGACTGACTCCCTCTGAACAGCAAAAGTCAGAATCCATTGATATTGTCTACTGCCCTGAGAACCTTGCTGGGCTTCCTCTTCACCTGCAAAACAGAGTCTGTGCTATGAAAATAGCTTGACATTTCTGCACACCAAACAATCAAAGAACTTTTCAAGACTGTCTTAAAGATGAGTTGTTAGTATAAAAGATAAGTGTCTCTACATAGGTACGAAACAGTAAGAATTTGAACAGAAGAGACAACCTATATGGCAGTGTTCAGTTAAAGAACAGGGGGTGCAGAGGGAGGAGGTGGTTGTTGGGGTTTTTTTCAGTTGTTTTGAAACAAAGATCTTTTCTGGGTTTAATCTTTTTATGCAATCATTAAATTTGTATTCACAGTCACAAGATCTGTAATCAGTTTCGTATTTCTGAGTAAAGAACTTTTTAGAGCTTGTGTTTACAACGTATGAAAGAATCAAAAGAATAAATTTGACAACTGTCCAAAAATTATTTTTGATGTTCTCTTCCTTTTGCTCTGATAAATAGTCCCAGATGATATTTGACTGACAATAGTAAGCCTGCACATCTGGGCTTCAATTCAATGTAGCATTTTGAATTAGAATTTTACTTAGTGATGACAAGATTGGATAATTCTATAATTCTTCAAATGGAACCATTATCTGCAGTCTTGCATAACATACTGGTGATGAGTTACAATTACTGCATAGGCTCAAAAACACATTACCCAGCAGCTTCTGGGTCACATACAACCAGATTTTAACAGATATGCACACTTAAATGACTTTTTTTTTTAAATCTCCTGTTAATAATCACTTGCGTCCATGGGGAAAAACAAACAAACTTTCAGAAAAGCTGTGAATAGCATAGCCATGACATACACAAGATGTTCTAAATGAAAATGTTTGCAGCTGTGAAAGCGGTAGTAGGTACAAGTCTTTCTTTTGGATATAATAACTTTGATGTTAATTTTAGAGCTTGCAGTGTCTTTGATACTGTCTCCCCGTAGACATCTTTGGATTGCCTAGCAGTCCTCAGTGATTAATTGCCTTTTCTGAAAGTGCTACATCACCTGAAGAAGATGACACATGCTTAACACAAAGAGAGTACAGAATAATGATTTCAAAGGCAATGTTTTGAACACAGTAACACTGCAATGATGAATCACAAGTTGGCGTAGGCAGCTCAGTGCCAGCCCACAAGTTTTCTGAGCCAGCTCCTGAAGCTTAACAGCTGACAAAAAAAAAAAAAAAAAGTCTTCATTTATAATGGTCTGTTTTATAGACTCATAGAGTGTTTTGGGTTGGAAGGGACCCCTAGAGGTCATCTAGTCCAATCCCCCTGCAGGAAGCAGGGACACTGCTAACTAGATCAGGCTGCTCAGAGCCCCATCCAACCTGGCCTTGAGTGTTTCCAGGGATGGGGCCTCCACTACCTCTCTGGGCAACCTGTTTCAGTGTTTCACCACCCTCATTGTAAAGAACTTCTTCCTTATATCTAGTCTAAACCTAACCTGGTTTGGTTTAAAACCATTTCCCCTTGTCCTGACACAGCTGGCCCTACTGAAAAGATTTTCCCCATCTTTCCTATAGGCCCCCTCTAAGTACTGAAAAGATGCAATCAGGTCTCCCCGCAGCCTTCTCTTCTCCAGGCTGAACAAGCCCAACTCTCTCAGCCTGTCCTCATAGGAGAGGTGCTCTATCCCTCGGATCATTTTTGCAGCCCTCCTCTGGACCCGCTCCCAACAGTTCCATGTCCTTGTTGTGCTGAGGGCTCCAGAGCTGG
>NW_009260335.1:671371-672006 GCF_000687185.1 Egretta garzetta
CCACTAGGTTTGTCAGGCAGGACTTGCCCTTGGTGAAGCCATGCTGGCTATCTCAAATCACCTCCCTGGCCTCCATGTGCCCTAGCATAGCTTCTAGGAGGATCTGTTGCATGATCTTCCCAGGTACAGAAGTGAGGCTGACAGGTTGGTAGTTCACAGGGTCTTCCTTTCTACCCTTTTCATAAATGGGCACAATGTTTCCCTTCTTCCAGTCACCAGGGACTTCACCTGACTGCCATGACTTTTCAAATATTATGGAGAGTGGCTTGGCAACTACATCGGCCAATTCCCTCAGGACTCTGGGATGCATCTCATCAGGTCTCATGGACTTATGTGCATTCAGGTTCCTCAGGTGGTCACGGACCTGATCTTCTCCTACAGTAGGAGGGGTTTTGCCCTCCCGGTCCCCCTCATGCCATCCATCAACTCGGGAGGGCTGAGGAGAGAGGTTGCCAGAGAAGACTGAGGCAAAAATGTTGTTGAGTACCTCAGACTTCTCATCTGCTGTTACTGGCTTGCCGGTCTCGCTCATCAGCGGGGGTACGCTTTCTTTAACCATCCTTTTCCGGCTGATATACCTGTAGAATCCCTTCTTATTATTCTTTGCATCCCTTGCCAAGTTTAGCTCCAGCTAC
>NW_009260335.1:672378-682351 GCF_000687185.1 Egretta garzetta
CTTGCATTGGTGACCACCAGGTCCAGTATCGCATCCCCTCGGGTAGGGGTGTCTATTACTTGGCTTAAGAAGTTGTCCTCAATGCATTCGAGAAACCTGCTGGATTGCCTACAGCTTGCTGTGTTGGTTTTCCAGCAGATGTTGAGGTGGTTGAAGTCCCCCAGCGGGACTAGAGCCTGTGAGCATGAAGCCTCCCGGAGCTGGAAGAAGAACTTTTTGTCAGTCGGCTCCTCTTGATCTGATGGCCTCTAGTAGACTCCAACCACCAGGTTCCCTTTGTTGCCTCTCTCTCTGATTCTTACCCATAAGCTTTCGACCTGCTCGTGGCTATTCTTCAGGGACAGCTCTTCACACTGTAATGATTTCTTGATGTAAAGGGCAACCCCTCCCCCCTGCCTTCCTTGTCTGTCCTTTCTGAACAGCCTGTAGCCATCAATAGGAACATTCCATTTGTGGGATTCATCCCACCAAGTTTCCGTAATGGCAATCAGGTTGTAGCTTTCTAGCAGCGCAATAGCTTCCAACTCCTCTTGTTTGTTTCCCATGCTGCATGCATTTGTATAGAGGCATTTTATCTGAGCTGTCGGCATTGTCGCCTTCATAGCAGAACACCCTTCATTTCCCTTGAGGTGTTTCACAGGCTTTTTCTTGTTGGTTCCTACTACCTCACGAGTCTCCGGCTCACCTCTGCTGGACTTCAACTTCACTGCAGCGCCCCTGGCACACTGCTGGGCAATGGGTTGAGGTGTCATACTAGCCCCCCGTCCCTCTAACCATTGTGTATCATCCCCTAGCCTGTCGCTGGCAGGCTCGATAGGTTCCCCTTCCCCTTATACAGTAGACATGCTAACAGTTTGGAAAAAAAACTGAATTTCATGGCGCCAACTTTACTGGTACTAAAAATTTATCCAGTGTTAAACATTAAACGTTATTTGTAATCAATGTTTAGGAAATTAATGAAGGTTGGTTACTCAAGGTAAATTAATGGTAACCACTGGGTACATCAAACCTGCTACAGCTTAGACAGTGTTTGCAAAACATACGAAATCTGATATTTCTGGTGGTTAATATCTAAAACAAGCTGCCTGTTTAAGAAAACCCCAGATTAGAATCAATGGATTTATTCAGCATTTGGATAAGTAAACTTAAGCTGGGAGGAAGAAGACATTAAAATTCCTGAAAACAGACCATGATCAATAACAAAATAACATTTCTAAGAGCAGATCTCAGCAACTGATCAAACCTGTATTCCCATGGTACAGTTGAAGCTCAAACTGCATATTTGTTTTTCAATGTATTTAAGATTAGAGCTGTGAAAATGAACTTTTCAGCTTCATTCCAAATACTTCCCTGTTGAAGCCATATTTTCAATGCTCCTGTGCATACTTTAGAAGAGATATGCAGTCAGAGGCAGAGAAGTCACAAGATGGTTTCTTTTACAATTTATTGCATTTATTTTAAATTCATAGTTTCATTGTTGTATGCACATCCATGAAGGTTTTACTTTTGAGGCCTGCTCAATGAGCAAAAATACATTTCCAGTCCTGATTTTATTATGACAGATTTTAATATGTCGACACCCTGCTTGGTATGTAGTTGTGGCATGCTTTGGAGAAGTTGGAATCTTCTTTCTTTCTTTCATTTATTCAGCAATGATGTATTCCACTAACAATGTAGTGTTTCTTTAGTTTCTTTCTTTTCTTCTGAAGAACGGTTATACACATTCGATACACCCATGCACAAGGGTCACCAGTGCAAATGCTGCCTGATACGTGTTCACAGTCGCAAAGTTAGGAGGCATGTATTAGCTTTACTGCTTATAATTTTTACTGATGAGAAAAGTCAGGTTGCCATTTAGTACATTTGGTACATAACACTAAGTTATCTAGTGTTTAAGTTTTACATTAAGTTTTTGTTCATAGCTTAATAGAACGGTAAAATGATTTTTTTTCCATCTTAATCACTCCTTTATGCATCATGGAGACATCTGACCTGATGTTACATAGAGAAATAGGCATGCTGAAGAAAGTTTATTTATCTGGTAAGATCTTTTCTTTATGTTTTCTTTTCAAGGAGAATTTTTCTCTATAGAACAGTTTGCAAGCTGGGCTCAGTGTTAATGATGGGCAAATTTCAAATCTGGGGTTTGAACTCGAATTGCTGTGTGAAATATGTCTTTCATCGATGCAAGCTCCTAAATTAAAGTTATTTCTCTGGCTTATCAATGTAGTGTCCATACATATTAACACATATTGAAAAACATGGTCTAGAATCATTACTTGCACTTCTTTCAAAAGCTACAATACAGTTTTCTAGCTTGCTGAAATCTCCAAAGTTTAAAAAAGGTTCATCTACATAATCTGCCACATCTCTTCCATTTAGTCTTAAGTGGCATTTGTTGTTCAGAAATTTCCTCCTGCAAATCAAAAATGTGTAGAAACCCATAACAGTATTAGCTTCCTTAGCAACTTCCCCCCAACCATAACATCTATAGTGTTTTTCACAAAGAAGCTTGTCAAGTTGCAGTTTGTTTAACTACTTATTTTTCCAACACATTATTTATAAGTACAGCATAATACATAAAAAATCAACATTACCTAAGAAAAATCAGTCAGATAGAGATGTCTTGGTTTAGTAACCTGCTAATTTCCTTCTAGGTTCTCCAAGGTGTTGAAAATTTTCTAGGGAAGTGATTTAGTGTTTTACAACAGGTGCAGTTTTATAGTCACAATTTTCACCCAGCCGGTGTTTACTTTGTACATGTGTGGGGAAGAAAAAAGAACAAGCAAACAAAAAAACCAAACAAAAAAACAAACTTCAAAGATACTCCAATCAAACTAACAAAAAAATCTCCCCCCTCGCCCACAAAAAGAACACAAAGGGAAAAGCAGCAAAATGTTAAACCTGCAAAAACATGTTTTAAAGTAAATTAGGAATTTCTGCTGTAATATCCATGCACAGTAAGGGGAAGCATATAGTAAGAAGACTGATGTATTTGATTTTTTGAGTAGAGCCAGGAAGAGTACGTATCAGCTAACTGTATGAATGCAAAACAATCCATCCATCTGGAGGATGTAAAACAATCTGACAATTAAAGCATAGAAAAATACTGTTTCCTAATCTACTCTACTTATTTAGTGGGCATTTATTCTCATAGAAATATTTTAAAATATTTTGAAGGATAGGACTTCAGTGATATGACCACCAGCCAGTTAATCTCAAAGAAGTTATAAGATCACCTGGGAACATGGTCAGTTTCATGTAGGTGACATATAATCAAAGTATACTTGAGTTTTCTGGCTTTGTGGCATTGAAAGTTATGTGTTAAAAAGTTAGGTTTTGCAAGTTAAAAGAAGAAATCAGACATTTATCATCAGCAGGTATAAAATGGTATAAATTCTTACTATCCAGCAAGACCACACAGATTTTTTTAGTTAACCTTTACAGGACTTGTTCAGTATTTAGTTTTCAAAAGGAATTTAAGCAGGTTTTGATATCATAAGAAAAGTCAATTTTTTCTTTAGTAGAATAGACATGAGTATGGCCCAGTCTATCTAAGTAGCATTTCCTGTTATAGCAAAAGTTCTATTTCACTTGCATACAAATAAGTAAGGATGATGTAGTTTATGTCAGACTTACAGCAGCAAAGATGGATCAGAATTTAGCTAATTTAGTGAATTCCATGGCACTTGCATTCGAAGATATACTGAGCAGGGAATGACAGTTCAAAGTAACAACATCAATTTGCTAAAAAATGGTAAACAGGTCTTCTGTGATTGACAAAACTGAAAGTTTTGAATGTCAGATGCTATATGAACTATCTGCACAATGTATGGCATAATTTCAATTGAGGATTGATTTACAGGCCATTTACTCTCCTATGTTATTCCTCTTTGTGTTTTTTGATACCTAGATAGGACAACTGAATATTATAATTAATAGTAAAAGTGCATACTGAATATTTTAAAGATGTTAGAATTACTTTTTTCTTCCTCCCAATTTTTTTTCAATATTAATAGGTAAACAGAGCAAAATAAAGACAACTAATGCAAATCACTGTGGTTCTAAGGAGGTTAGTGGGTTTGCCTTAGTTTATACAACAGCCTCTGGACTACTTCATAACCCCAGTGATTTAGTATTCAGAAATGCACACATGCATGATCACTACCTGCTCCATAAGGTCAAGTAGAATACTCAAAATATTTTTATGAAAAATTAAAACCAAAGTATCTCAGTTTCTGAAATAAAGAAAGCAAAAATCCCCATTTCTCTTTCCCAAAAAACTTTCCCTTTTATGTCCCATATATGTTCCTTGGATTTGACAATTCAGAAATTATCTTTACTCCTAACAACTACAAATAACATATTTAGAGCCTCAAGTTGTCTACACAAATGGTTACATGTTTTGTAAACATAATTTTCATTAATTTATAGCCATATTTCCAACAGCTGAAGCACATAGTCAAACGTGGATTTATGACGCGAGAGTTAATCCTCTATTCTGTAGTATGCACTGTCAATGAGATTGTCCAAATGAGTCATTTTAATGGTAAAAAAAAAGGACTTTATAGACTGCAGCCTTTTTTTGAAGAGTGCAAAATAAACATTGAAAATTTTATCAGAGAACAACCAAAAATTAATAATCGGAATGCCTAGAGTCTACCTAAGTGTTGGATAATAATGTTCAAGCAAACACATGAAATAAATAGCAGGCCCTACCTCTTTTAAAACAAAAGTACCTTTCTTAACATTTTCTGTTTCAGATAGAAGATTTTTTTTATAAACTGTAGTCAATGTGAGTTATAATTACCATTGCCAATATAATTGTGTTTTCCTGCTTTTAAATGTCTCACCTCAAGTGATAATGTTAGTTGTATCTCATACAGCCTCTTCCAGTTTACTTGTCAACATAGCTGGATATTTATGGAAATGGTCATTGTTCTCTTTCTCTAGGAGTTAAGGTAGAAGCAGAACCCAGTATCTAGGTAGTAATAAATTGGAATAGGTTTTGTCCCTGTTGAGCACCAAAAACCACAATTGTACCTAGTCTTTGGGCCTGCAGTCTGTTTTCATTTAGGTCCAATGTTAATAGATGGCTCATTGCTCAGAGGTCATCTAAACAGACAAGATAGGCAAACTGAGGATCAAGATATGAAATGGCAGCAAGCATGTTAAATCAAAATTATACCTACAAGGTTACACATAGAGAAGGGTAAAGTGAGTGACTATCCAGAGCAGACAGGAGAAAAGTCTGAGAATCATAAAAGTATAGAAAAAGCACTGGAGCGACAGTGGTGTCAGTACACTACAGTAAAATTCCAGGGAAAATTTGAGAAAGCTCCCTTGTTGTCTGGAGATCCCATTTTGTGCCACCAGCTGTCATCTGCAGGCAGGTCTCTCACTTGGTAAAGACCACAGGACTCTCAGAGCCTCAAGGGTGGAAGTTCTGTTCCGTGTCATTAACTTTCGTTAATCTTTAGCTTGCCAGTTCATTTTGTACAGTGATGTGCTAACTCTGTGAAATACTTCTTAATATGGACAGACTAACCTAAGAATTTAACACAACTGACTAGATAACCATCATGGTTTAAGCCATCAGGCAGCTCAACAATATAGCCACTCACTCACTCCCCTTCCCCTCAGTGAGATGGGGGAGAGAATCAGAAAAAAAGTAAAACCTGTGGGTTGAAATAAAGACAGTTTAATAAAGGAGCAGAGGAAAGGAATGATCGTTATAATAACAACATTATTAATAGACTATATGGAATCTACAGAACAAGTGATGCACAATGCAACTGCTCACCACCTACTGACCAATGCCCAGACCACCCCAAGCAGCAATCGCTCTCCTGCCAGTAAAGTCCCCCTGAGCATGACATCATATGGTCTGGAATAGCCCTTGGGCCAGTTGGGGTCAGCTGTCCTGGCTGTACCCTCTCCCAGCTTCTTGTGCACCTGGCAGAGAATGGGAAGCTGAAAAAGTCCTTGACTAGTCTAAGCACTACTTAGCAATGACTAAAACATCAGTGTGTTATCAACATTCTTCTCCTACTAAATCCAAAACACAGCACTGTATCAGATACTAGGATGAAAATTAACTCTGTCCCAGCCAAAACCAAGACAACCTCCTACACTGTGTTGTTAAAACAATGGTATAACCACTCCTGTTCGCTGAGATGCAAAGTTCCAATTTGCAAAAAATATTTCTTATTAAAACCCTATATTATCCCCTTTTCAGATCCTTAGAATAAATACAACTGAGCATTCAATCCTTATGAACTGTTTCAACAAACATTGTTAACATTTCTCTGTGTTATGGATTTTTTTTTTCTTGATTGGACTGGACTGTTGAAGAGTGCTTTGTAAAGCCACATTATTGATGCACTGTTACTATTCATAGACTCAAGCCTACAATCTTTGTAGAGTCAAGAGAATTATTAAAATTACTGTAAGACAGATGTCCAGTGAACAAACTTCAGATATGCAGAAGTGGATTCCTTAATCCTATTGAAGTCAGTTTACTCTTCATCATGACACAGTCTTGAGTCACATGTGATAAAGACTTTGTTTCATTGTAGCATCACTATGATCTGATTTAGCAAAGTTTGTCTCCAGGTCTGCTCAACTAAAGGGACACTATTAGAAAGGGCAGACAAGATAAGCTCTCACATGAGCTTTGTCCTCTCTCTTACCTATTTTCTATTATCTTGTCTGTACTAAAACATGGACTAGAATGCAATAGGAAATGTGCACACCATTCTTTCATGCCACAGGCTATGTATCATTTCATTCTGGCTTGAATAGGCTATCATGCTATAGGCTACATATCATTTAATTTTGGCTTGAACACTTTTGTTGGATGCAAATTTTCACTTCATTTTTTCATCAGTGCAAGTTAGGTGCCTTCTTTTATCTAGAATTGTGACCCGAGTTTTTGAGTGGTGAGAAAAGACTGTTGAGTTTCCTATTTTCTCTTCCTGATGAGAAAAAACCAAAACCATGCAACATTCTCTTAATATTACTCTGTCACTTCAGATTCAGAGCATAGAGCAGGATATTAAAAACAAACAACAACAACCAACCAAAAAAAAACCCACCACAGTTTAAGAATTTAGACAAAAATTGTATAATAATCAGATAGGTTCATTTCAGGGTCAAGTTGTTTTACACTGTTAATTCCCTTCACCCTACTTTTAACAGAAGGATATATGTTTTTCCTCATTCATCTTACAAGGTACAATTGGTAATGACAGGTACATGTTTTCACTAGTTAAGCTATATTCCCTGAGCCGTGCATTATTTGTAACAAATTCTTTTTGGGTTTTATTGTCCTTTGCATGGGCTAAAACACATTAATATGAATTTCAAGCATAGATCTGCGTTCCTCTTCTGTGTTGTCCTATATCACATGCCAGTAACAATGAAGAGTCTGGCCATGATTTAGACTGAATTTTATGGTGCCACAACACATTTGGAAGAGGTTAGATTCCACTTAAATATTTCTACCCAACCATTCTGTGTTGAAGAACATTACTGTCTAATTCTTTACTCTGTCCTATGTATTCTAATAATCTTGTGTCAAAGATGTTTGATTATCAGGAAAAAGCTGACTCCCATTGCCCCAGCAATGTACATTTCAAATCAAAAATCCTTAATTCACATGTAATATATGGTGATGTGATGTCATATAGAGTTACATCAGGTTTATGCATGCATGTAACATCTACAGTGTCAAAAAGTCACCTGCCAGGAAAAGCTGGGGGCTGCAGTGCTTTGACATCCCATCATCTGGTCCATGTTCCGATAACTGGTATTCCAGGATTTGTAAATGAAGACGGGCTTTTGCACACAGATGTAAAGAGACAACCACAACGGCTTTGTTTCTTCTAAGGAAGGGCTTATCAGAGTTTGTATTTTGTAACAATCAGGCATAGATTTAGTAGACCCTAATAGTTTAGGTTCAAATTGTGGCCTTTGCTATATTCTATTGTTTTAGTTTGCATCATGCATACCTTTGATGCATGTATGCAATATTTTAGATAACGGTCATAAAGAAAATTCCATAAAGCAAATGCTGGTAATAGTAATATAAATGAGCTACTGTCTCACCAGAAACTGTGAGGTACCCAGAAGGTCTATCACAACCTAAAAAAAAAAATTTGGTTTAGTGTGATAAGAGTGTTGATAACATCCTGATTTTTTAGTTGTTGCTAAGTAGTGCCTAGACTAGTCAAGGAATTTTCAGCTTCCCCTGCCCCGCCAGGTGCACAAGAAGCTGTGAAGGGTCACAGCCAGGACAGCTGACCCCAACTGGCCAAAGGGTTATTCCAGACCATATGAAGTCCTGCTCAGTATGTAAACTGAGGAGAGTTGGCTGGTGGGCAGTGATTGCTGCTCGGGGATGGGTTTGGCATCGGTCAGTGGGTGGTGAGCAATTGCATTTTGCATCACTTGGTTTGGATATTATTATTATTATTATTATTATTATTATTATTATTATTATTATCCTCTATTTTATTAGACTGTCTTTACCTCAAGCCACCGGTTTTACTTTTTTTTTCCAATTGTCTCCCCCATCACACTCGGCAGGGACAGAGAGCAAGAGAGCAGCTGCATGGTGCTTAATTGCCAGCTGTGGTTAAACCATGACACTTCATATCTGGGGATTTTATTATTTTTTCCCCCAGAATTCATTCTCCAGATACAAGGTCACATTCTTAATGAAGGCTTTAGTTCACTGAAACACAAAAATTATCTCTTCCTCTCTTTTCTTCAAGATATGGATATTCCAAAATTATTTTCTTTGATACAAAATACAAATTCCAAGGTTCCTGATAAATACAAAGTCAAAATTACTCATTCACAAAACAATAACAAACCCAACCCTCATAGCTGTTTTCTAAGGAGGATTAAATATGCCTTCAATAATGAACAATTCTCTTTCTACTACCAGCAACCTTTCTGAGAAATGCGTTTGTAAGTGCTCCCAAGGGAGAAGACTAGACTACTTAGTTTCT
The DNA here is from genome assembly GCF_000687185.1 of Egretta garzetta. Classification (NCBI taxonomy): domain Eukaryota; kingdom Metazoa; phylum Chordata; class Aves; order Pelecaniformes; family Ardeidae; genus Egretta; species Egretta garzetta. The sequence continues at coordinate 681,396 of NW_009260335.1, forward strand.
TTTTTAGAGAAAGAAAAAATACAGCAAAGGCTGCAAGAAGACCAACCAACTTTCATTCAGTGATCATTTAATTCTCTCCATAAATTATTTCACTGTTCTCCAGTATGAGCAGGCACTCAGCCAAGGCAGGAGATGATGGCCCTTAGCAGGTTTCACAGGAGGAGTCTGTGAGCTGCTTCTGCTTACTGTCTCAACCAGAAGGAGAGGCTGAGCACATCCAAGAATTCAATCAGTCAAGTTTTTATACGTGAACCAACTGTAACAGCTATGCTTTCCCCCACCTCCTCCCAGAACTTGTCCTACATCAGCAGGAGGGCAAGGAGGATGGCAAGGGAAGACAAAGAAGTATTTCAGAAGTTAGGTAAACTGTCAGGTAATGTTCTGAATTCTCATTGTGATTTCACGTTCAGCAGCTGGATTCATGTCTAACTATTATTATTATAGGGGACAACCAGGCACATATGGGAACCCTTCTAAAGAAGTTGTGGTTAGCTCACATTAAAAGTGGTACAGGACCTGCTGTGTTCAGATCCCAAGGACACATGTGAACAAAACGGTATAGGCAATTAAGGTACTGTTCTTCCTCTCTTCCTCAGCCCCCCTTAGCAGAAGCAGTGAGATAGCCACCTGCACATGGTTTGTTTGTGGTTTTTTTCCCACAGTTTCCTCAGTTTGAAAAGTCTTATTATTCCCTATTTATTTTTCTTCTTAATAAGTTTTTTTGTCTTTCCACTGCACTGCTTTTGTGATCTGACAGCAGGGTTTGCCCTGTCTCTACTACTTTTGATTAGCCTGCTTCAGATGCACTCAGAGCCGTGAAACCCTGGAGCTGAATAACGAGACAGGGTGCTGCAGAGATGTCATGCTAACCTTAAAACAAACTTACTCATCCTTTCTTCCTAGAAGTGAGACTCAACCTATCACTTCCAACAAAACAAATCTTCCACAGTCAGAAA
>NW_009260335.1:682391-708489 GCF_000687185.1 Egretta garzetta
GTAGTCCTTAATTAATATCACATTGAAACTACGTCTCACCAAGGTGTAACGAGGTGACACATGGTAAGGCACTACAGATCAAGAGTGGCAGTAGTGTAGTGTAATAGTGTTACTGTATAATGTATGAAATCTGTATTCTACATCATCTTCCTATCAATTAACATACAAGATATAACCTCCAAACTTTCACTGGGTCATTTTAAACCTCAGAATTTTGAGAAACAGATAGTGTCAAAATATGTGTTTGGAGTATGATGTAATTCTCTTCTCAAACCACCAGACAATTTCCATGACATGCAACAAAGATCTCGAACTATAAGGTTTTCTTGACCACTTCATTGTAATAGGCTACCTATTATAACTTATGATATGCTCCCATATAACTAGTCTAATTTATGCTTAGTGCAAAGCCAGTGGTTTGCATAGCTTTGCTCCAGGGATAAATTAGCAGCCCTCTGATGTGTACCGTCAGCAATAGCACCTCAAAACAGTTGGTTAAAATGAGAAGGAAAGTGCATTCACTGTGAATGGAACTGAAATGCAGCAAGTAAGCATAAATAATGCTTACAAATAACACTTAACAGTGCAATGATCCACTGACCATATAAGTTATTCCTGAATAATTTCTTCTCCCTTTCTAATGAAAAAAAAAAAAAAAAAAAATCCAGTTCCTTCACATTTTTTACTTCACCACAATAGCAGTCTCTTCAACTGAGGGGAAAAGCAATGTTGTTTCCTTTGGTGGATTACAGAGCAATATATTTTTTGATCCTTATTAGAATTTTGCTATGACTTGGATATTTAATCTGTTCATGCATATTTATCCATTTTTAAAGATCATCTAATGAAAATTGCCTCTCACCTTGATTAAAAAGACCTTTCAGTATCTAAACTTATTCTAATAAATATTAATTTGCATCTCAACAGGAAATCAAAACTGTCTCCTAATTCTTAATAGGGTTCCCCCTTCTTTCTCTAACTGTTATTTTGCAGACATTCTATAATTTATTTATTTTTTATTAGCAGAATGTTAGCATAGCCTTCAAGGAGACAACTAGACTTCTCCCTGGCACCTCACAGCCCCTTAGTTTTGCAAACAACTCAAGTGTCACTCGTAACTCCTTAATTGATTTCATTTGTAGACTGTAAATGTTGTTTGCATGCTACTTCAAAAGGAAGAATTTAAATTGTGACAGAAATAAGCTCAGCACTCTCCAGACTGAGATCCTTCCTTCTTCCTAGCCAGCTTTTGCTTAAAATATGGTTCTATCCTATGTTCTTCTTGTGAAGAGTATTGAGTTCAGAGGGAGTTAAACATTTTGTGTGGGCTTAGAAGAAAGAATCAGCATTACTCAATGCTTCCCATCAAAACACAACCACAGGCTAGGTGTTGAAGGAGGAGCTGCCCACTCAGGTAGTAACCATGACATTTGGTAGAACATGTAAAAATGCAATAAAGTTTTTTTTTTTCCACATTTTCTATCTCCTTCCACTTCTCTTAAGATGTAATTTAAAATACTGAAAAATTTAGAATACAATTTTAAATGCTTAAAAACATTGAAGATGTAAATGGTCAATGGTCATCCTGAGAAAAACAAAATCCTATCTTTTCATGAGTACACAAAGATGGAAATATAACAGGAATGAAAAGCAGGGAAGTCAGACAAGATAAACCATCACCAAGAGAAGAAAAACAGCTGGAGAATTAAAGAGGCATCAGGAAGAATAGATCTTGGTTGTTTTGAATGTCCCAAGGACTTTCCAAGGGCAATATTTAATAAAAATAACCTTTTGTCTATGGCAAAACAAAACCTCCAAAAGCAATACGGTAGAACATCATCACATTAAGAAAAGTGAGACCATTCATTGACACCATCTGCTCTTTTGTTAGTCATCAGAAGTAAGGTATATCTCATGTGACTTCCGGACACCTATATCTACACTAACTTGTTTGCCTCCATTTCTAGTCAGTAGAGAGAAATAGGTACTTCTAAATTGCACAATTCATCCAACATGTTTTAGTTGTCACCCTTAAAATGAGATGAATTACATCCTCAAAGAGCCTGGTTTTCTCCATTGTTTACAAAGGGAGTCTAGAAAACAAACGAGATATTGACATCTATGTTGTAGATGCCTGAAATTAGAGGAGATGCAGCCATTCCTATATAGAGCTATCAAGCAACCTAAACACAACCTCTTGTTTTCATTTTTCTCTCATTTTTCCTATTTTATGCAGTGTAAAACACTGTTTTCTTCTCATCATATCTGTATCAACAAAAAAATACAACCTATCTACTTACAAAAGTTATATTATATACATTTCTTTTTAATGGGTTAAAAAAAATTATTCCAGAAAATGAGCATAAACAGTAAATGACCTTGCCTTTTTTATTCCTCAGCAATGCAAGCAACAGCAAAACAACACAGGAGATTTGAAACTTCTGAGTGTTTAGTCATTTATTTCTCAGACCATGCAGCCATTTTTTAAAAAGGCCAGATGGAGAGATAGAAAGAGATGAAACTTGAATCATGGTCATTCCAAAAAGAAAGGTCACAATATTTGAAAGAGGGGTAATGAATAAAGGAAGGAAAAAGGTGGAAATTCATTAATTCTGTGGTATAGACTGCAGTTTCCTTTCATTTTATCTTACCCAAACATATTTTTCCTTCACCATTTTGGGGGAATTTTTAAAGTATGTCTTTGTACTATATCTTTTCAAAACATTCAACATTTGGATACTTGAGTGATGTAAATGATAATAATCATTTCAAGGTGATCTGTACACCAGAAGAGAAGTAGTAATGAGTTAAAGTTACCAGGGTAGAACCAAACAGCAACAGAAAAGGATGGAGGGGAAATCAGAACATTAAAGTCTCTGTGTGAGTTCACATATGAACCTTAGGAGCAAGTTGCTTGTCTAAATGTCCATGTAACCGTATCATCTTTGACATATAAACAAAAGACTTCTGTGTTTCTATCCATTCTTTAAATTGCTGACATGATTTTTACCCCATTTAAGGATGAGTTCCAGTACAGAGACTTCTACTGTATCACTAGCATACTGCTCACGCTTACACAGTAAGTGTTCAGAATAAAGGTATCTGTTAGACATGGCTCTGCTACTTATCAGACTTTTCTGTACCTGGAAAACAACTAAGGTTAGAGGAAGGAAAATTTAAAAAAAAAAAAAAATTCTAACTTTAATTGACATTTTATAACACCAAATACTTCTTAGTCAACTATAACAGTAATTACATTTGTTAAAAAAACCCAAAACCTCCTTTATAATGGTTTAATGGTGACCATGTAAGTGGCACCAAATAAATTGCTTCTTTAAATTAAGCTTTCAATGAATAAAAGAGTAAGTAAGTCCACAGTTCATTCTAAATATGAGCAATCTGTGTGCCCTTCTTAACCAATCAATTCTTACTTGTCTCCGTCACTATTCAACTTATTTCTTGTGTTTACAAGCTGTGGTCTGACTTAAAGTGCTTTGAAAGACGAATGAATGAAAGACAGGTAACAAATTCACTCCACCGTGAAACTTCAATTTCATTCTATCAGTTTAGTTTTGTTTTTTTTCTTTTTCAGTATTCCTCAGTAAACAGGGGTGGGGAGAGTGGGAAGAGAAGGGATGGAAATAGAAGTGACCTTAAATTGGTCCCTCCTTTCTTTTTACAATTTTTTGGACTGTGGAGGCAAAAAACTAGATTTCTTAGTGTGTGATCATTTCAAAGGATTTTCTTTTATTCTGCTTTGTTGATTTCAATAGTGTGGTTTCTATGACATATGGGTATACATTCTGACTGCATTGTCTGCAGATTACATATTCATGACAATCTTTCTCTCCCAAGCATTAAAACAATTGAGATCATCTCTGTTACTAGCACAACTTCCCAACAACTTCACCAAGAGCCAGACTGGGTTCATGAATGCTTTATATAAATATTGAAGCAAGAAAACTGTATAACTAGTCATTTGAAATGGTTATCTAACCTTACAGTCTTTGCCCTCTTAAAATAAGTCAATGCAAATGGATAAAATTTAGCATTCATATACGCATCTAGAGAAAGAAGCCTACATCTAAAATGTGTAAAATGAAGACCCTGTGTACTTCATCCTATTTTAAAAGTACATGTCTGGCTTGAAAAGGCTGCACTTTATGTAGAGAAGACAGCAAAGCCACACAAGAAGATGGTGTATAGCTGAGGGAGTGGACGACCAAAAAAAAGAATTACAAAAGCTGATATCTGATAATGAAATCTTCCCTTGGTGAAAGTTTAGTGGTGTTTCTATTTCCAGGCTTCACAGGGAGACATAAATAATAAGGCACAAGTTGATAGTAAAACAAGGTATTTCTCTATCTGTTGGCCACTTCAGGAAATGATGCTTCCAACCTGCATGCTGTTCTCACAGTGCATTTTAGCAGTAGCTGGCAACAAAAGGTATCAGTTGTTGATGGGCTCAGAATGAATAATTCAGCTGTCAACAACTGCTATTTAGATAAAGTATACAAATAAGACAATTATTGTAAAAGTACACGAACAATTATGGTACATGGACAATTACTACTGTGCGTGCATAAGCAATCATCTGTGCAAATAATAAAAAGTACCTCATCTCATAACAGTTTTATTGATAAAAATTAGTCCACAGGAGGCCCTGACAAAGAAAAATATTACATGAGGCAGCTTTAATCCATTTATAGTGGTAGAACTTGCAATTATAGGAGGGCGTGGTGGTATGGCCTGTCATTAGCAATACCAAGTACTTCCCATCAACAAACCTATTTTCAATAGCTTATAAATTTGCAAACTGTTTGTAACACCTTTCATATCACATCTCCATTGGGAGCTGGATTATGAAAAATATTATTTAAAATACCATGGACATTTTCTAGAAAAAGGTTAAGGCTTTCACTAAAAACTTAACAGTGTTTTTATGTTAGAGTGAGGCTTATTGACTCTCAGATAGCTGTTTTGTTAGAGGTCTGTATCCCTTTTCCCCTGAAATTTTATTAGCAGAATTTATTACCATCAGTTTAGAAGTAAATTTCCCAGATGCTTAATAGAGAGCCAGTAAATTGGATTCTGTCTGCAACAGGCATGATCCAAATTGTGCAAATGCATGACTTGACTTGCCATCCAACCACATGAACTAAGAAAAAATGGGCTGGTCAGTGGTCTCATCTGAAGTTTGAACCCTACAGATAGATCTGATGATTTGAATGTGGGGGGTGCAGAAGCTGGTTATCCAAGGCTTGCAATAGTAATAGCATAGGGCAAGTAGTCCGGATAACAAGAAAAAGGAAAATAAACTAAATTTGGCATGCATATGATGGGTCCAGGACTGGGGAAGGAAATCAGATCTGAGATACTAGAAGAGACATAAAGGAGAAAGAGGTAGGAAATGAACTGACAAAAGGAGGCAGGGGTAGGTTTGGAATTGTGGGGTTTGGCTTGTAAGGCAAACCCATAAGACTACAAAAATAAAATCGACACAAATGAAATAACAACTGTCCACATAATTTCTTTGCAAATTTCTTTAGGCCTAAGTATATTGCCCCTTAATATTGCAACACTTATCAAAAAATGATATAAACATCTTTATATTATTGTAAATTATGTTATTAGATAATATTTATATTCCATTTCTAATAAATTATTCCTATATTATTATAAAATAATGTGTCCAATGTGAGAACTGTGTCAAACCTAGACATGTAAGTACACAAATGTCTGGGTGTTCCAGAGGGTAACTGAGAAGGCTCTCTCTCAAGATCCTAAAATGCAACAATCCTAATTTATATGTTGAGAATTAGAAAGACAAACAGTCATCAATGCAGCAATACATCAGGCCCCACTGAAGTGTATTTGAGATTTGTGTTCTGGCATAATAGGAACTAAAAGTCATAGTCACTCCAGATATTGTCAAAGTGCTGGGAAATAACCTTAGCCATCCAAGGAGACTGAGGTAGTATAAAATTATTTATTTTGATTTTAAATATGTTTGGAGCCACAGACTCTGCAAATTATTTCAAGAAAGATATGTGGAAGAAGGACCCAAGGAACTTAATTTAGTTTTTAAATGTATCACTGCTTCAGGGAATGTAACTCTAAAACCTCCTGCAAAGACATGAAATACAAAAATCCAACATCGCTGAGTTCCTAGGCTATAAAAGTTACACAGCCTATAGCAGGTTCTACTAAAAAAAAAATGTTTTAAAAATGTGTTGGTTTTCCTTTTTTTTCTCAGGCTGTGCTTTCCTGATGACATTAACATGTAATTACAGGGTCACAGCTGAAGACATTTTGCACTGAAGGGGAAATCAACATGTACCTAGCATATCCAAGACAACCAAGGTGCTGACAGATTCATTAGAACATCTTTCCTCAGAATCAGTCCTAAAGATGAAGAGAACATTGTTTTTTTAAGGCAGAGGCACCTCTGCCACCTCCTGAAAAAAAGAGTAGATTATAATTGATGTGTGCTGGAGAGCATGATGTGCAGACAGAGTGATTTATTTGCAATTAAAACTAAGGCAGGAAAGCATCAACTTGATTGTTTTCCTACAGAGTTAGAAAGAAAACTCACATCAAACATCAGAAACTGTTAGTGATGGGCTCTACTGGCCTGCAAGAGCAAATGGTCATTTGTTATTTGGTAAAAAGCATTCCAAATTAAGTTGCATGAATACAGAAACAGCAGTTAAATAACTTATCAAATACTGATCATTTAAAGACTTAATTTCATTTCTGAATAGCCCAGCTTGTGATGGGACTTAGAATAACCGTTTTTTTGGTTCCACAGAAAGGCTGGAAAAGCAGTAACAGGCTTATAATGAAAACAATTCAGATCCAAACAACAGGAGGACTGGAAAAACTCAGTAGTATTTACAAAGGAAAAATAAAACCATACCTTTTTTTCAGAGCAACCAAAACTTAAACTTTTTTAGCAGTGACAGTTTTCAGGTATAGAATGTGAATGCTTAAATAGCTGGTGTCACGCCAAGCTTCCAGCTCCGTCAAATCATGGAACTGAGCTAAATTTCTGTTCTTTAATTAGACATACTTGGTTTAATCAGAAAGGACAACAAAATTATTGCTTCAGCTCTACAAAACTCTATTTTATCAGAAGTACCCACTCTTTCTCCCACATCACCTCCTCTTTCTACCTTATTTTGTACAGCACCCTTCAAGATCCATTTAATACTACAAGAACAGCATGAGCCATGTCTCTCCTGAACTTCTGTTGAAACTGTTTGCACAGTAGACCCAAGTGCAGATGCAGCAAATGCTGGCAGACAATGCTTTTCTTCTAGAACATTCCCCAGTGACATATATTTAGAAAACATAGTCCTCTTCTAATAGGAACAGCTGAACAGAATTACTTTGTCAAAGAAATATTGAAGAAACAGGTAGACATTTTTGCTTCCTCCATGCCAAGAATTAATTCCACAAAAACTTCACATTGTATAGGCTGAGGATCTATGGCAAGGATTGTCAATGAGCTAATACATCCCACTAAACATGACATAACATTACACGTTTTTCTAGACTTCACCACCACAATTGCACTTCATTTCTGGGATAAGGTTTGCAGGCCTTGGAGGATGCGTGAGATTCTTCTCCTATGTCTGCTACAGTGTGTTACAAAAAAGCGGGCCACATGTCAGTCACCCCAGGTCCCCTTGAGGTCCACTGTAATTCCAAAAGTAATTCAGTGCAATTTTGACAACACACCATAAAGCAACAGAAATTAGCAACATACTTTCCCACTCGGTATGATTGTCTGTGTACAAATTGATACAGGGCATAACAGATGGGGAAAGATGCATTGCTCATTGTAAACCAGTGGCAGTATATGACAGTTATATTGCTGCACAAAAGGACAATCCTGTTTCCAGTCCCTCATCACGTGCTGCAGGGCAGCCTCTCTGTGGCTGGTTGCTGCTTGATTAGCCCTGCTGTGATGAGAAACCTTAGTATAAAGGTGCAATTGCACAAGAAGTTGAGCTCATGTAACAGTGTGCTGCTGCTGGGAAAGGGCTGTTCTTACTCCCTTTTTTTCCTTCTCCTTTCCCTTCAGCCACCCCTTGAACTGTCCTTCATATCTTGTAACATCCCTGGTGTGTGCTGGATCCTTCACTAGGATGACTAAATACACCAGCCCAACAGCAAAAGGGCCTCAGAATCACTGGGGTTGATCTTGAATCACTAAGTCACTTATCACTGGAGGTCAGTCTTGGAAATGCGTGGTGAGGAATGAGGAAAATTGATATTTCCTTTTTTAACAATAATGAACTATTTAATTTATTTTAAATTTATGATGATTTTAACTATACGCTTCTTATAAGTCAGAGATGTTTTCTGAAACTCTTGTTGTCGACCCTTCTGTTTTCTACTTTCTAACTTAGTTTGAATAGATTGCTTGAGTGTTTAATCCGAGTCTGAAGTCTTCATCATGCAAGGCAATCCTGCATCTTCTTCCCTGGTTTAGGATGTTGATATTGGTTTAATTTTGAAATAAATTATATGAGCATATATATCTTGATGTTTCAGGTATGGCTGTTTCACAAGGGTCTTCTGGCTGACCTTTTACCTCCAGTAATAAAACATGTTTTGCTCTCAATGTTCATTTGCACTTTAGGTTAGCTCAGCCTTCATTTTTATTAAATACAGACAACATCTAGCTTTTTTTGCCTCTTTCAGAATGAAAAATTCATGGGTTTGTTAGTTTACAATTTTTTTCCCCCCATTGCCCTGGAGTTACATCTCACCGATCAAAAGCCTTTTCACTGTACTGCACCACATACTCATGTAAATGGAATCACATGACATGGTATTCAAGTAGCAGCTCCTTGTTGTTTTCAGTAATATATGGAGGAAATCTCCCCAAATTCAAAATCCTACATAATTCCACACTGCTGAATTTATCCCATTTTAGAGCTTCTGTAATCACTGACCTGTTAACTACTGTTACTCCTCTGCTGCTGAGCCCGTGACTCTTCAACCATGTATTAAAAGAAACATTCAGAAGCCTCCTCCTCACAGCCAGCAAGTAGTAAACTGCCAGAAAGTTATATATTCATATCCATTTTACTATCTGTTCATAGACCTTTCATGTACACTTACTTTCTTGCACTATATCACTTTGGGCATCACCCATTACTGTAACTTCTGTCCTTTGTGAAGTCTGGATACAAACCATACACTTTATGCAATTACATTTTGCTATATTGAACACTCCCTGAAAGGAAACACAAGAGGTCACAGAAGAAAGAATTGCACAGTCCTGGCTCACTTCAAGTCATAATCATTTTGAGACATTTCTTGCTGTATGTCCTGGCACTAGAAAAGGCCAAATGCAGCTACGGTATGGACATGATTTGGATTTATAATATGAGAGCAATGAAACCTTTAGGATAATTGTATCAAATCCTATTGCTTTGAGGCAGCTAAATGAAAAATTTTTAGATCTGTGGGATTTGTGTAAAGTAAAATGAAATTCATCAGCCCCAAAAATAAGTTTACAAGTGAAATAGTACAACTGCTCCACATTTCATATCCTTGTGGCTTTTTATGTCTTTCCCCTACTGTAGTGAGTTATATACTTTATTCAGAATAATCAATAATAAATTGACTTCTTAAAACCTAATAAAATTTTGAGGCTGTTGCAGTTACTATATTGGATGGAAAGTCAGTGGAAAAAATAAACTCACCAGAAGACTGGAGGAAAAAAAGTCTATTTTCTCTTGATACTAGTTAGATAGGTGTTAGAGAAAGCCCTAACTCAAACACTTACTATGTCTAATCATTAATCAGCTTTGCAAATCTTGAAGGCACAGGTGTCTGATTATAAGTGCTAGCAGCTCTTATTCAAGACATATGGTTCAGATAAGAATAATCAAAGCCTTCATAAAGAAAAAGATTTCAACCAGTGGTACTGATGGTCTTTCAGCAGGCTTAGGGTGTAATAACATTAAAAGTATTGTAGCAGTCTCATTTTTTCATTTTTATTTGTCCCACATACCCAATTTAAAATGTTTAATAACTTTGAAATGTTCCTCTTAAAATTAAAGAGAAACAAAGAATTATATGGGAGTCATTACCTGGGCCTAGGACTGAAAAGTTTGGGTTCAGTTCTAAGGTGTCACAAATCTCAGGTGCTTTAAAGAAACCACTTAATCCATGTCTGTAATGCTCCACTATTTAGATTGTGCCTTTTAATTCACTAGCTGACTAATATTATGGGACAATAATCTTGGTTATCACATCTAAATGCAAACAATAAATATCTCAGTCCAGATAAACAAAAATATTTTAAGGTTTAAGACTCTCTACTGATCTGTAGGCAACAGCTGGCAACAAACTAGTCAGCATAAATCCACAACACTGGTATTATAAGACACTTTGGAGTTGAAATAGTATATTTAATGTAAACCTAATTCCCACTTAATAATGAGTACAAGACTGACTGCCTCAGAAGGGTGACAAGCAATTATTTTCCAAATGCAGAACAATTTTGTCTCAAACAAGAAAGCATGACTTTATATATAAACATGTCCCTCCAATTTTTTCCAAATTCTTTACTCTTGCTGAGGTAAAAAGGCTCCTCTGTCCTATAAGTAACAGACAGAGATAATTTTACTTAATAATTCTGGTGGTGCCACAGACTGAAACAAAGAAAACGACACAAAAGTGAATAGTAACCTTTACTCCAAGAAAGCTCAGACTGAAAAGCAAGCAAGTGAGGAGTTTTTTCTTCACTTGGGAAGAAAAGGGTAAGAAAGCATTAAAATGCATAGAATATGCTTATGTTACTAATACACTTTCCCTTTGAAAAGCAAGTTTCACCTAAGTATTGTGAAAATGATGATTTTTAACTGAAAATTTTTAAGTGAAAATGATGACTTTTTATGAAATGTTCCTGAACTATACAGTTGTAGCTTTCTCTACAATCACAGAGATGTGTATGAAATCTGATATGGATAGATTCAAACCACTGACACAAAATTAGAAGTAAATATCCTCATTACTTAATTCACCAGCCTAATTTTTCCAATTTAATTTATGACACAAAAGTATGTTTTAAAAAGTATTTCCCCATTTCCCATTATCTACAAACGTCTTCATTTATATATTTGTAAAAATACAGTTGGACAACTGATTTTTCTTAACTGAGAAATTTTATGTATTTTTATATTCCTGTCAAGGTTTACTCCAAACCAAAGACCTGATTTATACCTGTGTGTTTGCCATGGATAGTCATGATTTATCTGTGAGATATTAAATGACTCAATAAATGCAACCTGAAGTTAAATAGATTATTAACCACAAGACTGAGACTATTCATAATCAAGATTATAAGAAAATATATAAAGTTCTTATGAGATTATTACTAATTACCTGAAATCCAAGGTTACCATTCATTGCTATATAACACAGTATTATATATTCCTGCTAATGTAAGAGTTTCAAGCCACAAATTCATTGAATAAACACAATATTTCACTATTAACATGACTCAATTATTCTGTAAAGGCCTATTGAATCTTTCTTATTTTAAAAGCGTATCTAACGGGGATATGATTTACAGTCTCAAAGTAAAAGCAAATGAAACTAAAATAACTGAAAAATTATAGAAGAACAGATAGCTCAAATACAAATGTGAAGTATCTTGCAATTAGTGTACTAGAAATTGAAAACTGATTTTAAGACTTCCCTCTGTGTTTAGGCTTACAATTTAAAATCATGGGGAAAAAAAAATACTAACCACCATTATGTCACAAAGGGATTTCAAATTATGAAATTATTGTTTATATTTGTTTGCTTCTTTAACACCAAACACTACTAGTCTTGTTTTGGTTCACATAACATTTTTCAGCAAATTTTAATCCCTTCTGCCTGTGTGTCCATATGTGTACAGATTAAATATGTAGTATTGGAATTCAGAAACACATACAGCACTGCAGTCATAAAGGAGAGTAACACTCAGGCCGCATCTGACGTCAGAGGGTACAAAATGGCTATTTTTAAAAATAGAGCTGGTAGTCTTTGGACCAAATTCAGGAGCAGACTGAGATTTTTATAAAATGGATGATTAAGTGTTTGGACTGAATTTGAAAGGGGCAACATGTGTGGTTTAGATCTGGGAAACAAGTGGTTATGTTTAGAAATGGGGCTCTCACATAAAGCTTCAGCTGACAGGTGCATAAGCACCTGAGGGATGAAAAATCAGGGATTTGCAGTGAATCTAGAGAGGAACAGTACCTTAAGGCTGCTGGCACTGGAGCTCTTGCTAAAATGGGCCCCAGAATATGCCCACAGGGACATGTTGAGGGAGGAGGAGGGTGAGAGAAGTTTCAGGGGCAAAGTCATGAATCTATGGGCATGAAGTTTAACAGCTCACTGGGATCACCAAATGAGGTTGTGGTTTAACCATGAAAAGCCAAAAAAAAAAAATCTAAAGCTGAATAAGATGAAAGGAAGTGTGGGACCCTTCAGGCTGCATAAGCTACCTTCACTCCAGAGAGTAAAGAGCATTGCTCAGCAAAGCCATGGTTAAGGACAAAGTTGAGGTTACAGCAGCACTGATAGGCAGGAGCAATAGAGCAGGTACCAGGACATGTTTTAACAGTGGTGTTAGTTCAGACCAGGTGATTCATATTTGTGGCCCAAATTTGATTTGTTGCTGTGTTAAAATCAATGGTAAATTTAGAAGACACAGGAACTGAAGCTCTGGGAATAAAGCTTAGGAACAGTATCAAAATAGGCAACCTGGTAATTTCCACTGCTGAGGATAGAAGGGACTGGGTACAGGTAGACAGAGGCTAATAAAATCAGGGTGTGTCTGGGCTTGACAGGCTATGTTACAGGCTGGCCAACTCAGTGGTCACCTGAGCATTAACCTATTCTTAGGCCAGACCTTCAGCTAAGATTAGGATTGAGCACAGAGTAAAGCAGAGCTAGTATCTTAACTTTTCATCCAGTGCTTCAATGTTCCCCTGATCCAAGAGCTTCATGTCAGAGTAGAAAGGCCTGTGCCTGCCCCATACAGAGCAGCTCAGCATGTTTAGACATATCCAGTGGCAAATCACTGATTCAGCTTGATATGATTCTGCCCTGGCATAATTACAGACAAGAGCTTCAAGTACTTCCTTCAAGTCTGCTGTGACAGTATTAGCTCAAATGTCAAACACAAAGATGAACAAAATAATTAGGAATAGCTAAAGATTTCATCTACTAAAGCTGCTACTTCTACTGTAGCAGCTGCTCAGCTTTCTCCAGAATATCACTGGTTATGCCATTCTCCAACCACCCACTGTTTCCTGAGTAACACATCACAGGAAGCAAAAGACCGGCAAATTTCTACTAGCAACTTGATATCAATGTCTTGGCACCTGCCATTAAATAAGCCTATAAAACTAAGGTTTCCCCATATTTTTTTTCCCTTCTCCAGGGACCTAGATATGTGCATGTGTTGTGACTTTGATTGTCTCTGGTTTGCTTTTGAATTTTCTAAGTGCTTCTCAAAAACACCTATCCAATATTTGCAAGCAAGAGAATAGAATGAGATATTTTTGTCATGCCATATTTGTAACTGCTGACACCAACATAACCCCACTGTTATGACATACAAATTATTCCTCTGTAGGAGAATCAAACCCTTTATTCTTTACAGCTTAATAAAGAATAAAAGTATCAAACCAGCAAGCATTAATGTTTGCAAGTTATTAACAAAATTGTTAATTGTCTAAATGCAGGCCATCAAATCCCAGCATATGCTTTTCTTCAGCTTATTTGTTGCCAGACTGAGTTTTATCCCTAATGATGTTTTGTACAGGCAGCAAGAAATCCAACTATTGAGTAGAAATCTCTTTTTTGTGTCCAGCCAATAGCTGGTAAGCATCGGAAAGAAAATTATTTCCAGCTATAGTTGACAAACTTGCATCAAATTTTTAAGAGTATTTCAAAATCTAATAAGCCAGTATTAGAATGCTGTATCTACATAAGCAACTGATGGGGCACTAACAGGTGCCTTGACTTGAGAACACAAACTGATGTCTTTGATGAGACAAGTCAATGCATTTGCACATAAGTTGTCCTGCTCAAAACGGAAAGTTTCTCCACAGGTATGAAAACAATTCATTTGTTTAACACTTTACTTGTAGACACAATCTCCAGTAGCTCTTAGTTCAGTCAACAGAGTAGGTGTTTTACAGCTTAGAGCACTTGAGAAACCTGGTTATGTTTTGCTAGTACTCTCCTTTAATGTAATTTTAACACAGTCCAAGCCATTCCTGGATCTCAAGTGGCTGCCACAAAGACAGAAACAATGATGCTAATTTTCTTTATAGGTAACTCATTCCTCCCTTTCCTTTATCTGGTCTCCATTGTGGAAGATCACAGCTACTGTGACAGAGAAGTGGGGCACAAATGTAGCATCAGCCTTCAAGGTAAGTTCCTGAATTTTTATACATGATTTGTACTTTGGCTTACATTTGGAGATGACAGTCAATATCAACTGAGAAAAATCTATGGAATTACCCACAAGGAGATTTGATTCCACATTTTTTTGAAGGATAAATTGTTAGCTGCTACAAATAATTTGTATCCATTACCTTGATAATTCACAAGTGGTTCAGAAATGTTTGGTTTATTCCTAGCTGTTCTTTCTTTTTTTTTTCCTGGTGTTTTCTTTCCTTCCAAACCTGTTTTATTTGATTACTCCTGGCCAATTAGTTACTATTCCTTTTACAGTGTGATCTTCACATCCTCATCTGAATGTTATAGTGGTACTTAATTTTCTGCTCTGTTGTCATAGGTCAAAAAAATAAAAGGACACTCATGCTATCATCTTCTCACTATTAAAAGTTTACTGAACAATTTCTAAAGCCACAACCAGACCTGCACATGAAACTTCTTAAAACAGCAAGACCACTGTCTTACATATCATTCCAGCTCCCATCTAGACCAAATCAGTCATTCAAAAGGAGATATGCATCTACACTTGCAAGTTGTTCCTTGCTTGCTGTTAATATAGTCCAAAATAGGCAAAATTCTCTTCCTTCACTCAGTAATGTATGATGGCTACACTCATTTGCAATAAAAGCACAAACCCTTAGGGTAAATTAAACATTTGTGCAGTTGGGTGGTATAATTATCTTTTTAGGTCTCAGAAGGTTTTTCCCTTGTTTTTCCTTGTCTGTGTTATGGACCTAACCCTTGAGGGTGGTGTATCTGGCAGCCGCCACACAGACAGTTTGTCCACTCCTCAGGAAACGTGTCAGTCAAGTTTCAGTCATCTGATTTCCAGCACTTTCCTAACTATGTTCCTATTCTGTAGCTGCTGAAAAAAGAACCACTGTGGCAATGACACACAATCTCGAAATCCACTTTGTCTTCTCACACTTACAAAAGCAGATTCTAACATTCTCTTTCAAGCAATTTGTTTCTATAGTAAGCCGTATTGAATTTAAGACAATGCATCCAGGATTGTATGGCCAATAATCACATATTAAATAACATTGATTTTAACGTCTTCATTTTCTTCTTAAAACATTACTCAGTTCTGAAGTATTTTGCTGATTTTTTTACATAGATGTTTGGCACAGAAATAGAAGGATAGTAGGAATTTCACACAGCATGAAGAGAAATTAGAACATTTTGTGGAGAAACCTGTATAACTGAAATTCTCTATGAATTACTCTGGTTTTCTGAAGTTTACAAGGGCCTTTAATGCTAAACTGATACTTTTAAGTCTGTTCAATAGCTTATGCTTTAGGATTTCTGTGTTAATCAAGGTATAAATTGCTAAAAGTAAAAAAGTATCTGAGCAAACAGAAAAAAAAATCAATTCAGGTTAAACATCCATATAAGCAGATAAAGATGGTATTTACAATTATTAGTTCAGGGAAAAAAGCTACAAAGGAAAAAATAAGATTCTATAAAGTGAAGTAAGTTTTAAGCATAGCAATGAAGAAATGTGTTAAAAACTTTACTGTGGACTTACAAAAGCACCTTTCACAGGAACAATTTACAAAGCATTTGAGATAAAATGACAAAACAGTTAATCAGTGAGTATTTGATCATTGCTAGTTAATAAATTGTGTCTGACTATCCAGTCAATTTCTTTATGTGGACATCGACTTACTTTTGTGGAAGAAAATAAATTATAATACTTACTTGCAACAATCTGCACTTTATAAAAATTGATCCTAAAGAAAGCGTTCTTATGGAATTTACAGAACAATAGAAATTACTAAAATTGCTCATTAAAAAAATGAAATGTCTGAAAATTGAGGAAAATGTATTCTCCTTCCTTATATCTGTCATTTCATTTTTGAAGTGGAGAGCATTTGCTTGCAATAGGTGTCAGTGCAAATTTTGAGTAAATATTTCCCCTAACTACTTGGAGTTTTTAAGTGAGCCTGATTTACTTGCAGACTTCTTTCCACTCAAAAGTGCAAGCAAGAAGTTGCTATCTGAAATATATTTCAAAACAATAGATTTTAAACATACGTTGTAGAGTCTTGGTTTAGAACCAACCAAATCTGGAAACAGAAATATGTGTAATCTTTCCAATCAAAGAGGCTTAGATTTCATATGTCTAAAAATTTTCAAATTAATTGCTTACAATAAGGAGTTATTTGCAGAAATTACATTGAGAAGAAAGTTGAATAATATTATTAGAAGAATATCTTTGCAAATACAATTTGCCAACACAAAATGAGGCAAAACATTCAGTATAAATAATTCATTACCTTCTTCTGAAAATTCAGTTTTAAAATTAACTTATACATCAACACTTATTTTTTTGAGGGACTGGGTAAAGCATAATCTATCTGCTTGTTAAAGTTTGTAAGCAAACTGCAAAGAATATATATGTACAGACAAAGCCCCCACCAAAACTGAAGCCTCAGAAAGCTTAGAGATCAGCTTCAGCTACATTCTGTAAGAATACACATTTCACAGGCATTTTCTTGTTTAAATGTCAGCAGTATACACACTTATTAGACAAACTGTCAACAACTGAAGACGGTTTGCTATGGCTGAATGTCATCTGCAAGTTGTTAGGAGTCTAGTCTCACCATCTGACAAATGTTAATGGTTTAGCAAGGCAGCAGATCCATTCAAGGAAGAAATGTTCCCTTTGTACAGAAAAAGTGCAAATGAGACGCTACAGTAATAGCTGCTAATATGACTTGCTTATGCAACAGCAATTTCAGTCTTTATAAATCCATGTCTGATGCAGACATTTACATTTTCTTTATTTTGCACATCCACCTGTATGAAGACTCCTCAATCATTCATATTCATGTGCATTGGCAAATAAAGCATAAAAAAATCCACCCTGTGATAGTTCCTGAGCTAGGGAAATTAAATTAATTGTTTTGCTTTTCAACTCTATTTCACAACTTCAGGCAAACAGAAATAAATGACAATTTCTGTCCACCGAAGAGTGAAGCAGGCAAAAGCACTGTTTTTCACAGCTCCCATTAAATTCAATGTAAATCCCTTGTTATTCTTCTGAAGATGTCTCAGTAGTTCTGTAACACACTGGTGGCTCACTTTTCTTCTTCACAGAGCTTGTTTTTAAAGGAAGGGCTCTTTCTTACCAACCTAATGGATAAACTCAAACATGAATGTATTCTTATTCTTATTCTTATTCTTATTCTTATTCTTATTCTTATTCTTATTCTTATTCTTTTTTATTTATTTTTTATTGTTATTTTTACATTTTTATTGTTTTGTTGTTGTTGTTGTTGTTATTACAAGATGGATTAATTACCTGGGGGAAACTAAGGGAATTAGAATCATAGAATCATAGTATGGGTTGGGATGGCAGGGACCTTAAAGGTCTTCTAGTTCCAACCCCCCTGCCATAGGCAGGGACACCTTCCACTAGATCAGGTTGCACAAAGCCTCATCCAGCCTGGCTTTGAACACTTCCAGGGAGGGAGAATCCACAACTTCACTGGGCAACCTGTTCCGGTTTCTCATGAACCTCACAGTAGAAAATTCCTTCCTAATACCTAATATAAACCTACCCTCTTTCAGTTTAAAACCATTACCTCTTGTCCTATTACCACTCTCCCTGATAAAGTAAGCCTACTTTAAATTTGATGTGTAAGGAATGAATGCTGAGTCATCTCAAAATAGCAATAAAAGAAAACTATGATAAATTGATATATACTTTTAACATTACAGCTGTGATTGTCAGAAAACACCAAGATCAAAAAACCCTCTTTAATATGGCAAGAAGATTTTTTTATCAGGATGAGAAAGTAATGGTAAACTTAGTCACACACAGTTTTATCCCTTAACTCTTTATAATGAATGTATAAAGATGTAGGTCACATCCACAATTAGTTTAACTAGAAGAGGAAAAAAATGCTATTCATTTTCTGTGGATTGACAATTTCAGAAATAATTATTTTAAACAGAACTTTTTATAAATGTAATTCAATTTAAAAGATCCTATTCACTTAGAAGTTAAGGCTTTTACAGCTTTAGAGAGACATCTATATGCTTAAAATATCATAACCTTTGCTATTAAAATTTCTTCCTGCAACTAATCTTTTCCCATTTTCCTACCTATGTGACTGATCCTTCTTTTTTAATTTGCTTTATTGCAATTTTATAGCTTAGTTCAACCTCTTTAGTTTTTTTGCTATTGGCCATCTATCTCCTACAGTTTCCACCTTCAATTCTTGGGGTTAGTGGGTTTTTTTTTCTTCTTTTTAAATATCACTAGAGAAAAACAGACAATTAATAAATCTAAAGTGAAACTACTTTATTTACTCTAGATATGTGGAGCTGAAGAGACACCTCTCTTGAACAATCAGTAGCCTTTTGGTCTTGAATCCCTTTTGCCAATTTTATTTTTTTTCTGTATAATATTAGGTCATGTTATAGGCTCAGACTCATCCCAAGCAAAATTAAGCTATTTTTATTAGCTGGGCAGAGGTCAGTAAAATCTTCCCATAGGAAGTTTTCACTGTATGTTGCGATCACTATACATGTGGACAAGATTACTAAAGTGTTGCAGAGGTGTTCTCTCAGACATAATTTTTTTATATAATAGTTCAGTAGTTCCTTGAGTCATTTTACTAAATTGTCAAATTTTGAGGATGAGGAAGAGATTTATTCAACAGAGCAAGTGCCAATATGATCTTACAGAAGAGAATTGCTGCAACAAATGAAAGACTGAGAATAAAATCTAAACTTTTTCATAATTAAATTTATAGGATTTATTGCTGATAACATTTTTTTAAAGAGGAAGAAAATATTCTAAAATGCAAGCTTTATTGCATACATGTAACCACATACTGTGATCAGGGGTACTTTCAGAAATTTTCAAGCATTTCAAGATACTTTTCAGTGTCTCCAAATATATCAAATGTGGTAAAAATAAATTCTCAAAATTTATTTCTAGTCCCAGCATCTTCCTTACCTTTTCCTACATTTTTCCATTAATTTATTATCTTTATCGTGAGATAGTTTAGGATCCCTATTATCCCATTTTAAAAGCAATTGTAGAATTTCACTGCTCTGTACTCTGCTTCTCCTAATCCTGAGCCATATAGTCTTGCTGCATTATTTTAATGCACTCATAAAAGTAGTCATAGCCCTCATCTTTTTCTGTTTTCTAGGCTCAGATTAGGATAGGATTTGAGAACTCTATTAATTGATGAGAGAAGATAGTAGTAATGGAAATCACAGAATTACAGAATGGCAAGGGTTGGAAGGAGATCATCTTGGGAGATCATCTAGTCCAACCCTCCTGCTAAAGCAGGTTCACCTAGAGCAGGTTGCACAGGACATCATCCAGGCATTGAATATCTCCAGAGAAGGAGACTCTACAACTCCCCTGGGCAGCCTGTTCCAGTGCTCTGTCTGTTACGCAGTGCAAACACTCTCCACTGCAGAAGTCTCTCAGGAATGATAACCATTAGATTTTGTCACCAAATACTCACTGGGATTATATTTTGGATATATCCCAGTAATTAGCAAAAAAAATCCTTGCAAAAGCTCTGCTTGAGAAATTTTATCACAACAAAATATCTTGAACTACTTGAATTAATTTTAAGTAGCAGGACAAACATGGAGTTATGTGTAGGATTTAGTTACTCTTATTTCTGTAAATATACGTAAAAGGATGTATTTTGATAAATTAAGTAAATAATGTTTTGAGAATGACTATAGTGAAAAGTTTAATGTTGAGCTAGAGACTTCAAGAGATTTGAAGATAAAGAACATAGCTACATTTAATATTGGAGCCCATTTCCTAAGGAAAGGAAGGGGACTGGTATGCAAAGAGGGGTTACCTAGTTGAATCATCCTTTTGAAAATAATCATAAGACACAGAGGCTGTTGAAGACAGTGTCTGACAGCAAGGAAACTACATATGGACAAAAGGCCATTTCAACTATCTCTTTCCAAGAACAATGTTGTTATTGTCATCATGAGGGGAAGGGAAAAAAACAACAAAGGGAAAAAGTGGAACCACTCCACACTGGCATAAGGCCTAAATACAAGCTCAATAATAAATGTCAATTTTCATTAGGAAAGTAAGATATGACAGTGATTATTCCCCTAGTAGGAAATATGAAAACAAAAGTGCCAACAGCTGAGGTGGAAATAATGTATACCCTGCTCTTCAGGGAACAAGGCAGGGGAGAGGGAACAAGGAGCAGATAACCACTGTTGCAAAACAACAGTTGCTCAAAATACAGCCTGTGGTATTACAAGAAAACCAGCTATGGTTCTGTCTCTTCTGGAGTAGGTATCCAAGAACTGCAAAATGGCAAACATGGCATTTATTCACAAAACCACTAAAAGAGGCATAGGCAACTACAGATCTCTTGTTGAACTCAGATCTATGCATGGTCTTACAACAGTTTTTGAAGGAGACAGTAATAAAGGACATGGAGAAAAATGAAAAATTATATCAAAGGTCAGACTTTACGATGTCAGACTAACCTAATATCTCTTTTTTATAAGATAATTCACTTCTTAATCAAAATAAATAGAGTAAACATTATCTAGCTAGATTTAAGTAAATAATTTCATTCAGTGCCTCAGGAGACCTTACCTTTTAAAGTGAGGAATGCAGGAATTAATGCAAAACCAGTGGAATGCTGCTTTGCGTGTCTTTGGCAAGGCGCTGGCAGCCAGGGGCTGCAGAGGTGACCACTGTGAGGAGAGGCTGGAGCTGCCCCCTGACAGACACAGCTTTTTCCAGCCGCTTCACCTGGCTCCAACAGACCCACTGCAGGACACAGCTAAACCCTCAGCCAACCTGATGGCCCCCGTGGGAAAACATATTTAAGAAAGGGTAAAAACACTGCACGGCAGCTGTGAGAGACAGAGGAGTGAGAAAAAAAATGTGAGAGGAACAGCCCTGCAGACACCAAGGCCAGTGAAGCAGCAGGAGGAGGTGCTCCAGGCACCTGAGCAGAGATTCCTCTGCAGCCTGTGGAGAAGACCATGGTGTAGAGAGTTGTCCTCCTGGAGCCCATGGAGGACCACAGTGGGGCAGACATCCACACTGCAGCCTGTGGAGGACCCCATGCTGCAGCAGGTGGACATGCCCTGAGGGAACCTGCAGCCCATGGAGATCCCTGACTAGAGCAGGTTTTCTGGTAGTAAGCATGGACCATGGAGGACCCATGCTAGAGCAGGAGAAAAGTGTGAGGGGGAAGGTGTAGTGGAGAGGATCTGTTAAGGATTCCATTCCCCTTTCCCCTGTGCCTCTCAGCAAGGGAGATAGAGGAGTGGAGAACAAAAAAATGCAGTTGAGCCTGAGAAGAAGAGGGAGAGGATTGGGAAGGTGATTTAGGTTTTTTCTTTTTTTTCTCACCATCCTTCTCTATTTTTAATTGGCAATAAATTAAATTAATTTCTCCAGGTTGAGTCTGTTTTGTCTGTGATGGTAATTGGTGAGCAAACTCCCTGTCTTTATCTCAACCCACAAGTTTTTCCATCCTAGTTTTTTCCCCTTTCTTGTTGAGGAAGTAGAATGAGAGAGTGGCTGGTGGGAGTGTGGCATCCAGCCAAGGTCCAGCCACCTCAGATAGTTAATAAACTGGCTAAGTGCAATGATTAATACTGAAAGCATTGAGGGTGACAGAGCACTGCAACAGGCTGTGTGATTGATTTCCTTCCCCATTATTCTACTGAGCAGAAAGATTCATGCTAGGGGAAAGCACTTTGTTGGAAGACCAAGTTTTCATCATTGAACAGAAAATCTGGGTTTATATCTCCGTTGTCCTAATAGCAGTTGCTATGGTGACATGCAGGTTGCAATGGTGGCTCTGATTCTTCCTCATGATTTCCATAATAAAGGAGTTGTTACATCTGTGAATGGGTTTTGATGAGATTTCTTTAGGGAAACACTGTGAGGCCTTAAGCACTTCCTTTTCTCCTATGCATTTGTATAGATATGACAGTCTCCTTGTTCAAGCTAAAAATCAAGGCATGAGGCTTACTAGTTCCTCTCAGATGGTTGCTATTGGTAGATTTGGCTGCAGTATAATCGAGGAAAAGGGGAAGCTCCAGAGTGAGTGTGAGCAGTCTCCAGACTAAGTTTTATTTTAATTCCCAGCTAACCCTGTGCTCTTTGCCTTACACTGAAGTTCTACCTTGCAAGAATTGGTGGCTTCTGTACTTCCCAGCCCAGCCCTGCATATGTGAAAAGGCATCTCAGCTTCCTAATATTCAAGATAACAATAATAGTGACTATGCAGAACTTCAAAGTGGTTACTGTATCATCCCAGATTAGGACTACAGCAAGGCAAAGGAAAGGATAGCTATTTCTGTCCTTTCCCATCAATACCTCATTGTCTTCCCACCCACTTTTTAAGTTAAACAGTAGACAAGAAAAATTCAGGGTTGGTTTGAAGCAACTCCATTGCTCCAATGTGACAGCCAAACTTACTATAGCACAGTAAAGTAGTTCAATTCCTGTACCAACAATAGCTCTTCCACCCATGCTAATGGGTGCAGGCCTGGGTTGTTCTTAGACTAAAAAGAGAAGATAACAGACTCAGTTTTGAATAACATGTTTATCCTGCTTAGGAATCACATGAGCAAAAGCAAGTTATTAATACTGTGTTGCAGCAATTTTTCTAGCCTCATCTAAAACATGTCAAATGCCAGTCTATTATTTCCATCAGCCAGCTTTTCTCTGGGACAGCCAATAAGTAGCAACATATGTCATCAAGTGTCTTCTCTAGCTAGCCTCTACTTAAATACTTAAGGAGACACATACTTTAAACCAGAACATGAGGAAGATACAGACTCAACCTGTATCATACAGAGAGATTCAATACCAATGATGAGGAGAGAAAAATTAGAGAGCTGTCAGGACTTAAAGGAAAAAGGAGTTGAATTTGTTGCTCTGTATTCTTTGGGAGACACAGGAGCATGTCTCAGAAATAGAGGGACAAACTGACAAATAATAAACTAAAAATCATCAGGGAGTTTGGTGGCATCTGCACAAGCCGTGGGTCAGCATTGCATAGTTTTAATGGAGCTGAGTCAACTGAGATTTCTTATGCCACGGCTATACCTTCCACATTTTTTAACAGAGGTAACTGCCAAGAAATGGAGTTCAGTGGAAATAGAAACAGTTTGAGCTATATTGCTGCACAGCTCTACATATCATATGATCTGATCTGACAGGTGTGAAGAGTTTAGGAGTGAGCACACCCTTGCCTTCCTCTCCCCTGTAACATGGCTTAGGCAGGAGGCATGCTTCCATTTTGCCCCAGGATAATGTAAGTCAGCATAACCACAACCATTGTTCCTTACACTGTTATTGCCCTTGCCAACTTGTACTGCCAGATCCTGAGAAGCATCTACTTCTTTCTGAACTTTTCCAGAATTATTCTGATTTCCATCCTTATCATTGAATATATCCCAGTTCCCTCTGGTTAAGTGTTGTCTATAAATTAAGTAAAAATCTCTCTGCCATCTTCTGATCATTCATGAGAATATTGAAAAGTTTAAGTCCAAGGACCCTGCAGAATTCAGGTTAATAAATCTTACCTTTCTTAAGAAGGAAGCACTAATATCTCCTCTCTAATATGATTTTCCAGTGGGTTTTCAACCATTTAATACTGTCACTTACAGCAGTCTTTGGAGGCTATCATGTGTGGGCAATACCAAAAGTCTTCCAAAACTGAGGACATCTCTTTATGTTAGGTCTGTTACAAGAGAAGGAAGAATTACATGAGATTACTTGTTCCTGGTGCTTACATATCCTTTAAATAAAGCTCACCCTGTATTTTGTCTGGAAACTGAAACATCTGCTCTATAATTAATGATCCTCCTTTTTTTCTTTTTTAAAATAGGTATTAACATTTGCCATTTTATGGTTTTTTTGTTCTTAGTCTTAAAGTTGCTTCATGAGTTTTCAAAGATAACAGTTTTTAACATAAATTAGATGTTTCCAAATCAACTGGGCCTGATGAAATTTGTGGATTTTAAAGAACCAGCTGATGAGAGCTAAGTACTCTCTAAACTCTATTTCCCTAGTCAAAACTAAAATCTTATTCCTGCTTTGCTAGTATGAGTTATGATTGTCTGACCAGTTGATCTTTTTAGTGGACACAAACAAAAGATTATATTATGCACTTCAGCTTTCACTCCATCATTTGCTGATAGTATTTTCATTCTTCTGGTGAGCAAACCAGTACTGCCCTTGGTTTTCCTCATACTATGAATGTATGTATAGAACGAATTACCGAATTTTTTGTACATCATCATGTAATTATGTAATAATGTATCTCGTTATGCAATGAGAGACAAGATTTCTTGCATGTCATTATATAACTTGGCTTTTCTGATTTTGCTCCTGTATTCTCATGTTAGCTTTCCATACACACCTTGTATGGATGTTTTTCCTCCTGTTTTCCTCCCCCTGCATGCTTTTTTTTGTGTGTGTGTTTAAGATAAATGAGTTTGAGCAAGGTAAAAGAGTCCATGAGTTAGTCGTATCAGCCTCCTTTCACATTGACATCATAGAATCATAGAATAATAGAATCATTTGGTTGGAAAGACCTTTAAGATCACCAAACCCAACTGTACCTGTCCACTACTAACCCATGTATCTAAGCATCTCATCTACCCGCCTTCTAAATACCTCCAGGGATGGTGACTTCAGCACTTCCCTGGCTAACCTGTTCCAGTGACAGATAACCCTTTCAGTGAAGAAATTTTTCCTAATATCTAATCTAAACCTTCCCTGCTGCAACTTGAGGCCATTTTCTCTCATCCTATCACTTGCTGCTTGGGAGAAGAATCATAGAATCATAGAATCCTAGGTTGGAAGGGACCTCAAGGATCTTCTAGTCGAACCAGAAGAGACCTACACCCATCTGGCTATAACCTTCTTTCAGGCAGTTGTAGAAGGTGGGAAGGTCTCCCCTCAGCCTCCTCTTCTCCAGCCTAAACAACCCAGTTCCCTCAGCTGCTCCTTATAAGGCTTGTGCTCCAGACCCCTCACCAGCTTCGTTGCCCTTCCTGGACATACTCCAGTGCCTCAATATCCTTCTTGTAGTGTGGGGCCCAAAACTGGACACAGTATTCAAAGTGTGGCCTCACCAATGCTGAATACAGGGGAAAGGTGACTTCCCTGGCCTTGCTGGTCACAATATTTCTGATACAATCCAGGATGCCATTCAGTCAGCTGTCACCCAGTATCCCCAGGTCCCTATTTCCAAACAGCTTTCCAACTACTCATCTCCAAGCCTGTAGCTTGGAGTTGTTGTGACCCAGCACCTGGCCTTGTCTTTCCTCAGCTTTGGTATTGCTCATATTTCTACCTTTCTTTACAGGATAGCACTTTTCCTTCATCACACAGACTAGTTCTCCTAAATCTTCAGTACTGATTCCCTGATTTTGTTGAAATCTTCCTTTCAGATATTCATAATCCTACTGTAAAATTTTGATTTTTTTCAGCATTCACTTTGAAGCATACTTTGTCTTTTAGGAGTCTCATATTGATATGAATCAAATCTAAAAGAATCCACTACCATCCTCTTCATGCACCATTTGATTTCTCCAACAAGTATTAAATCTTCAGCAG
>NW_009260335.1:708522-713957 GCF_000687185.1 Egretta garzetta
CTGTACTCCTTTGGTGGCTACAGACTAGGAAAAAGTCCCACTAACCTCTAAGCTCTGAATTATTTCGTCCATTTCAAAATATCTCTGTCTGCCGTGGGGGTTCATGGTAGATTTCTTCAGTTTATTGTTTCAAGAAAATCACTATTTGACTGTGTCAATTTCTAGTAATCTCTCAATTACTACATGGCACAGATGTGTTTGATAACTGACCTGCTACTCTTACTTTCTCTCTTCTTTCCTGTTGTGAATAACTGTCCTGCTCATTTTCAGCCCTATTGCAGGTGACTTGGTTTACCCTTCTTGTGCTCTTTTATTGCTGTTCTCCAATGATCAAATTTCAAGCTGTCCTCAACAGATTACAAAGCCAGTGTACAATGCCACTTTTCCTCTTTTATGAGTTGCCAGCGGCTCTTAAGATGTACTTTACAGCTGAAGAGGCCCATTCCTCTTCTCAAGCCAGGTGTTTTTTTCCACAGTGTATCTATGTGCCGCTGCCTAAATCTTGACTATGGACTGGAAAAAATGGTGCAAATTTAGATTATACATTAGGTATTATTATACATTAGGTATAGTTAATATTTTTGTCTTCGCATAGTACATATAAATTTTATGTATAAACAAAATAGCATTATATCTAGTACAATCTTTCCTATGCTCCTCAAAACCAGAGGATTCTTCTTTAATCCATGTTACACTTTATGCAAATCCCTGATGATTTCTCTGGCTGGTAAATTTCTTTATTCATGTCTGTCTAAGCATGACCTAGATTGTCCTTTGCTTATCTACTTCCTCCTACAGGTCTCTCAATTGCTTCTTGAGTAATTCTTCTGATGAGTAGATCCAACTTAATTTCAAATAAGAATGAAACAATTCAGGGTGAAGGAAAAAGGTGAAAAGATGCTTTCTTGGTAAAGTATTTATTTTTGCTGGTTTATCTGCTGTTACTCTTTATTTTTACTGGGGTTACTGTTTTTCAGTTTTGCAAACATTGCTAGCTTTTGCTTTTGTTTTGCTCAGTAAGTAGATATGAATTCTGCAAAGTGTTCTGGTTTCAGTAAAAGACTTGTGGTTGCTAACATTTAGACAAATTTTTTCTGACTGCATTGTGATACTGCTCATACTCCTCCTACACCTGCTGCTGAAATAAAAAAGCAGCTCTGGGGAGTATTGCTTAATTATATCTCTACTATTTTCTTGTTCTTCCTTCTTTTCCTAATTCCAAATCATAGTTTCACATTAATCTGAATACTCTTGAAAAGAGCTGAAAAATGAAAAATACATAATTATTCCACCAATTATTTTTCTTTTTTCTACTTAGATAATTGTATAGCATCCAGAATGTTTATATGTCAGGATTTTTCTAGTTCTGCACAGCCATTAGAAAGGAAATTTAACCATAATCCTTGTCCACTTTAGGCTACCACTGAATAGAAATGTGGTTTTGTGTAAAACATGCCTTGCAACAAATTGGATGTGACAAGCAGGGAGGATCAGTCAATTACTGTTTTGAAATTGTAAGAAGAATGGTCATACTATAACCCATGCTTGTTACAGACTTTGCCAGGAAAATAGATGAGTCAAATGTCATTTCCTGTTCTCTTCACTGTCTTTGTCCAGTATAGGAAGCATTAAAAATATAATTTCTAACAATATCATATCAAGCAAAACAACATGTAATAATAGGAAACTACTTTGGCCTTTTCACTTCTCTACAGTTTGATTGGCTGGCCATTATACTCCTGCCTAATATACCAGTGAAGCTGTAAACAGGTAAAGAACTACAGTGCCAACTAACTAAGTTATTGAACAGGTCAATGCATCATGACACGCGTCCTACTCATCTGTTTTTCTCTTGCAATATAAATGCTGGAAGAGAAACTGTGAGAGACAGATATTTTCACCTTTTTCCTTAATTAGATCATAGGTAAAAATCGTGGTTTAGCTTTCTTTCAGGTTCAGAACAGTTGATCTATGGTTTTTTTTCACTAAAGAAACTGAAACAATGCAGAAAAACAAGGCATTGCTTTTCTTGCCCTCTGTTATTAGAAAATAAATACATTAGGTATAGTTAATATTTTTGTCTTCGCATAGTACATATAAATTTTATGTATAAACAAAATAGCATTATATCTAGTACAATCTTTCCTATGCTCCTCAAAACCAGAGGATTCTTCTTTAATCCATGTTACACTATACAGTGATTTAAGATACTTTTATTAGCTAATCTAATTAGAAGAACAAACAATACTTGATCCCATATAAAGTCTTCTGGGACAGTCACCGCTTAAAGTATTTTTTTAATAAATTTGAGCCAGCAAGTGAGTTTTTACTGCTTCAACGCTCTCTGTCATGTGAAAACAATGGGCTTTTGTCCCTACTAGGTATAGATTCTAAAACTCGTGAGATAACCATAGAAATCTCTTCCAGATATTATGTTATGAATGTTCCCTAAATTTCATCAAATCCGATTTCAAACAAATCTTTTCAAAGTTGAGGGCACTGTGATATACATTGTTCTTTGTTATTCCCCAGTACTTAACTGTCGTGGTTTAACCCACCTGGCAACTAAGCATCACTCAGCCGCTTGCTCGCTCCCCCCCCCCACTCTGTGGGATGGGGGAGAGAATCAAAGAAAAGAAAAAAAGTAAGACCCGTGGGTTGAGATAGAGACAGTTTAATAAGAGAGAAGAATAACAATAGTGACAATAATAATGGTAAAAGAATATACAAAATATATAAAACAACTGATGCACAATGCAATTGCTCACCACACGCTGACCGATGCCCAGCCCGTCCTGAGCCGCGATCACTCCCCCCGAGCCACGATCACACAGCCCGAGCTGCGACCACTCTGCCCGCGGCCGACCGACCGACTGACCAACCAACCCCCCCGAGCATGACATTATATGGTATGGAATAGCCCTTTGGTCAGTTTGTGTTAGCTGTCCTAGCTGTGCTGTACTCCCAGGTTGTTATGCACCTGGCTGAGCAGGAGAAGCTCAAAAAGTCCTTGAGTAGTCTCAGCACTACTTGGCAGCAACTAAAGACATCAGTGTGTTATCAACATTCTTCTGGTACTAAATCCGAAACACAGCACTATGCTAGCTACTATGAAGAAAATTAACTCTATCCCAGCCAAAACCAGGACATTAACACAGTAGGATATGTTATTTTTAAAACATTCATACCTGGCTAAGAGCACCTAAATAACCATATTTTTCATAAAAGACAGGGTCTCGCTCCTTCTCTGTTCAAAATAGAACAGAAACAGGAACAAGTAGAACTACAGCTGGTTGGAAAGTAGAAGTCAGAATTAGAATTAGTCAGAAGTAGAATTTAGTGTACTCACTTGTGATATTCCAGGTCTACTGTGTTAGTAAACTAAGCTTCCTGCATGAAATGATGCAGACTTGCATGTTTCAACAAAAATAAAAGACATTAAAGAAGCCAAGGACAGTGCTATGAATTTGGTATAAAATATCGCTCCCAGGCATAGTGCCAGGTTTGAAGCTAGAGCAATCTTTTACCTTCTGCTAAATTATAACATCTTAAGTGCATTTTAAGCAGAATTGCTGACACAACCTTGATCAAAATAGGCTGAAGTGCATAGCTTTAATACAGCTGTGCAAACTTTTCCATTAACACATATGTCTTTTGCAGCACAAGCAAAACAAAACTCTCACTGAACACAGCACAGTTTTGTGTGTTTTTATCCTCTGTGATTTATGAAAACATGGATCACATTAAAAAACACCAGGCTTTCCAAAAGAAAGCAAGTGTTTCCACAAAAAACTTTTAAAAATTAAAACCTTGACTCAAGCTCAGATGACCAATTCTGGTCATGATTTCTATCCAGGGACTTAAAAGTGTATCTAACGAGTTTTCCATGGTTGGCTATAAAACACCAGCTTTCTTACTACTCTCTGGATGTCATTCTTTGTGAATGAAACTTTGTCCAGTTAAGTATACCCAGTAAACTAACTGGGACTACCTGTATCATAACTGTGGCATAAGGGAAGCAAAATAAATGCTAAGCAGCGGAGGTACAATAGCATACCAATAGTGAACATTGCTACTGCAACCTACGCTTAAACCCCCTTCCCCTAAGCACAATTTTGAGAGGTAGTAGGAAGCAGTAAGTCTGGGGTTCCCTGAACCACTGCCATTACCTGGACTCCTCCAAGTTTATTTCTCCCTGGTAGGTTCATTCATTGCTTCTCCAGCCATATCTGATTCCACCAGCCTGCAACTCACCTGGGAAGCCTGAGCACAGGCAAGCTATGAACCTGTTGATACTCTCAAAAATTTGCAGTTTGGCAGCTTCCTTCTAGCCCCATCCCTGGCTGCATGCAGAGTGATCAGGATCTTTCGGCCAGAAACACAAATTAAGCAATATATACCAACCACATTCCCTCTTCAAGCCATTTCTGCTCATATTCCTGAGCTTCCAAGAGCAATAAATTTACATCCTCCCCATGTGGCATGAGGGATCATTGTGTTAGGTAGGATTAGACAGCCAGGATGGGTTTCAGAACAGGCACTTCATTTTGTTTCCTGATGGAATATTCCAGTTCCTAAATTTTTTTCTGGATCTCTCTCTTAATCAGTTTATGTCTCTTTCCACTTCTCTCTCCCCTTCTCCCCCACTCTTGTGTAAACAATGTCTGTAAAACTGGTGGTCAGTAACATAGCTGTTGTAATATAGCTGCTGTTGCTACTACCACTATTAATGCAACATAGAAAAACAAATGGATAAAAAAGCACCACATAAGGCAGAAAGAGAAAATGAAGTCATTATTTGTATTTTTTTTCTCTTCAACTGTATTTATCTGCCAAGGACATTTTACTGATCCCCTTAAAATCATGTTTCAAAGTTTCTGATCTGCCTTTTTGCTGTGATATGAAAGTTCCAGTGGCAGTCCCAATGCTTTAAGGAGAAGCTCTTTACTCCAAACCAGATTAAAAAACATCTGTCTTAGAATGCCATAAAAAAATCAATTTCTATGTTATGCAATATACTTTAATTAGTTTGCTCTTTCTGCAAAAAGGCGGTGTCTGCAATTTCTGCATGTGTTGCAATTCAATTTAATATGCTGCAAAATTGTAGCCTCCCTATATAAAAATGAACTATGTGATATATCCAGCATCTTAAGTAACACAAAGGACAAAAACAGCCAACATCCAACATTTATAATTGTACATTTTGGGGCACTGATTGCAAAAGGAACTACCTTAAGGCAGAATATGATTACTAAGTTAGAGAGGTCTAACAGTTATTTTAAGCTTTGACCTTCAATAAGGTGCATGGATGAAAGCTAGCATGGTTCTAGGATATGATAACAATGACTTTTAATAGAAATTAAGGGATTGGAGTTGAATGTAACTGTTTGAGCAGTATGATTAGATTCACTCATTTTTAAAAAACTATTTTAAAT
>NW_009260335.1:714888-753787 GCF_000687185.1 Egretta garzetta
TGTCCTGGTTTTGGCTGGGATAGAGTTAATTTTCTTCATAGTAGCTAGCATAGTGCTGTGCTTTGGATTTGGTACTACAAGAATGTTGATAACACACTGATGTTTTTAGTTGTTGTCAAGTAGTGCTGAGACTACTCGAGGACTTTTTGAATTTCTCCTGCTCGGCCAGGTGCATAACAAGCTGGGAGGGAGCACAGACAGGACAGCTAACCCAAACTGACCAAAGAGCTATTCCATACCATATAACGTCATGCTCTAGGGGGGCTAGTCAGTCAGTGGCTCGGGGAGGGATTGCTGCTCAAGACAGGCTGGGCATCAGTCGGTGGGTGGTGAGCAATTGCATTGTGCATCATTTATTTTTTATATTGTGTATATTCTCATTATTACTATTGGTATTATTTTCCATTATTAAACTGTCTCTATCTCAGCCCACAGCTCTACCCTTTTTTTTCTTCCTGATTCTCTCCCCCATCCCACTGAGGGAGGGGGGGAGTGAGTGAGCGGCTGCGTGGTGCTTAGTTGCCAGCCGGGTTAAACCACGACACTGGGTTGAGGCAAAGTATCTAGCACTTTTTTGACAAGGAGGTTGTCAAGCCTGTGACTGGTTAGGCAAATAGATTAGAACAATGTTAGTTGTATAGAGACTAAATGGATACTCACAGGGAGAATTTCAAGTCTCCGTTGGAAATGAAAGAAAGGTAGAATAAAAAGCCAGCAGTAAAACATTTCTTTGGATGAACAAGCAGATTACAGAAAAAGAGCAGGTATAGATGATGGGAAATGTGTTGGCTTAACAAGGGTACAGGGATGAAAATGGGAAGAAAAAGAAGCTATAGAGTAAGAGAATACTGAAGACTGGGCCTTTTACAGCAGATAAGATGAGTATGGCTGCAGTGAATATTTAACCTAAAGAACAGAAACTGGAAGAAAGAACTGGAAGGCAGCAAGATTAAGAGAAGGAAATTGTGTTGTGTCATGGTTTAACCCCACCTGGCAACTCAGCACCACGCAGCCACTCACTCACTCTCCCCACAATGGGACGGCAGAGAGAATCAGGGGCGTAGAAGTGTGAAAACTCATGGGTTGAGATAAAGACAGTTTAATAGGGAAAGCAAAAGCCGCTCATGCAAACAAAGCAAAGCAAGGAATTCATTCACCACTTCTCATCAGTAGGCAGGCGTTCAGCCATCCCCAGGAAAGCAGGGCTTCATCAGGCGTAATGGTGACTTGTGAAGACAAACGCCATCACTCCAAATGTCCCCCCCTTCCTTCTTCTTCCCCCAGCTTATATACTGAGCATGACATCATATGGTCTGGAATAGCCCTTTGGTCAGTTTGGGTCAGCTGTCCTGGCTGTGCCCCCTCCCAGCTTCTCGTGCACCTGGCGGAGCTGAGAGATGAAAAGTCCTTGGCTAGACTAAGCACTACCCAGCAACAACAAAAACATCAGTGTGTTATCAAGATTATTCTAGTGCTAAATCCAAAACACAGCACCATACCAGCTACTAGGGAGAAAATTAACTCTGTCCCAGCAGAAACCAAGACATGATGATTTGAATAGTGGAAGACAAAAGAGCAGAAGTGTGTTTTTATGATAGCACATTATATCAGATACAGGAATTGAAGTGGACATTTTTGAATTTCATTATGATTCTATCAGCAGCAGCAAATAGAAAACACATTGGCAGACTGACAAGCAGCTGCTGTCATCAGCTGCTGTATCAGCTCCAAAGCTACACTCCAGTGTGATAGATCCAGAGACACTGATAAACCATAGATAGATCCTGTGACATTGATAGATAGACAAAGGCTCCAATGGAAAAATAGCAGGAAATTAAATACTATGTGATAACATACGTGTTGTAGAGTTAGATTAAGCTTCTTAAAAGTATCTTTAATTCTGGCACTTGCTAAGTTTTAATAGTGTTCCACCTTAATGAAGTAATTTTAATGTAGCTCTCTGAGCAAAATATTTTTAAACCCACCTTTTCTGCATGTTCTTGATCCCTCAGTTCCTCATCTCCAGCTGTTACTAGGAAGCACGAGTAAGAATCCAAGCAAAGTCAATAGGAGATGCAGTTGCTTTGGTCCCCTGAAAACTAATGCTATTAGTGCCTGAGTTCTATTAGTGCTTCATCCTGTGCAAAATGCTAAAAACTCTCAACCCCTGCTGAGGTTAGTGGGAGCTGTGAGCACTCAGCATCTGCTGGATGCAAGAAGGTTCTGATTAGAGCAGGCCGAAAAAGAAAATGTTGAATGTGACAAATTTTGACTGACAAGAGTTTTCCTGGCAGGAAAAGAAATAATCTCTTTTTTTGCATTTAAATAATCATGTCATATACAAGTTCTGTTTCTGACATACAGAAGTGTCTGGAAAAAACTGGAAGAATCACATACTCTAGGCAGTTCTCAGCTTGTTGATACCAAGCAGCTGTAACCTGTTGGCAGATCCAGCATAGACTTTGCCCCCACTGAGAGGATGCAGTACCATGCTGCTGCATCCCTTTTTCAGCTGGGTCTTACATATTGACGTCCCCTTCTCATGTACAAAAAAAGGAGCTGAAAAAGTAATTATTAATAGTATATGAAATAGTATTAGCCATAACTGCCTGCCAGGGTTTTAAAATATCTGCAGAATGAAAAGAATAATCCTGAAAAACATGTAGCTCAGAAAAACAGAGAATAAAATCCTAGAATTTTATTTTGTGACCCTAATCTCTTGACCCCAGTTTATAGCTAGGCTGCAGAGATGCTCAAATTCGAGAGCAGTGAAGGGCACCAATATACAGATGGGGAGGGGTGGGCGGGAGGAGAGAGGGGGTCTTGCCATTTCAAAAGGTTGCACTGTTTTTCACAAACTTTTATACATTCATACCTCCAGCATACATATATGCAAGATTCATTCACTTGTCCTCATTGCCACTAGGTCATGCAGATGACTGCTGTTTAAATATTCTTTTATTTCTCAAATACAAGGTATCACACTATAAGCAACAGTGCTTGGGACAATTACTTCAAACCTAGAAAATTTTTTTTTTTTTAACAGTAGCCATATGCACACAAATTGAAGAACAGGGCACACACATCCATTATAGTCATGCCAAAGTGAAAATTAAAGCATATATCTCCCTCTGGAGGCTCCAGTGGCTAAAAGAAAAACTTTAACCCCTAATTCTTCCTTTGATGACAGAAACCTATAGGACAAATTAAGTGGAGTGTAATGTATGAAATAATGCATTCATCAATTCATCCAAGAGACCAAAACAAGTAAAATATTAA
Source organism: Egretta garzetta (assembly GCF_000687185.1). Classification (NCBI taxonomy): domain Eukaryota; kingdom Metazoa; phylum Chordata; class Aves; order Pelecaniformes; family Ardeidae; genus Egretta; species Egretta garzetta. The sequence continues at coordinate 718,168 of NW_009260335.1, forward strand.
TGTTTTCATTGTCTTCAATCAGAATGACAAAGTGGCAATAAGTCATTTTTGTGCATGGGCTAGTAAATTTTGTGCATGTGCAGGTATATGATAGGTTTCTCCTCTCTCCTTAGAGCAAAGAAGAAATTATTTTTGTTCATCATCAACTTAGGTTATTGCATAGATACATGTCAGTACTTTCTTCTGTTAACATTTACATACAATTTTTAGAGCAACAGAAATATTGTGCTTAGCATTTGCAAAATGTTCCATCAAAAGCTGCATAAAAATAGGATCAAGAATCCTCTGCTGGTATTAGTAGGGAAAAAAAATCAAACACCTTATATCCCTAAACTGTATATAAAAAAGTAAGATATAAATAAATAGGCAGACAGGAAACACCACATTCACATTGTTTCACAGCTTGTCAACAGATGACTTTTTTGACAGTATCAGCACATTTCTATTTCTAAAACTAACAAAGATTTTTAAAAGTCATTCAATATTTCCGTTCAAAATGCTGGCTGCATTATGTTTCAGACTTTGTTCCTTCCACATCACACACCCGAAAGAAATAACTAATTTTTGCTTAAGAAACTGAAATGGTACAGTGTCAACAGTTGGCTATGTCCGCAGTACCTGTATGGTCTCTGTTACAACAGAATTTGACCAACCCACAACCTTTAAAACACGGGCTCCAAGTCTCCCAGTTAAGTAACAAAGTATTACATTACCCTCAGATCACAACTATGTAAGGAAAGGTTTGAGGTCAGACTTTGCAAACACAACCAGAATTGTTAATATGGTGCCTTTAAAAAGCATGTAGGTATCTCAGCTGTTGAACTTCCCCAGGACTTCAAAATTTCCTAATAGCAACTTGGCCAAATATGTGAGTTTAAGTAGGGAACCAGGCCAAGATACAGTAGATTACCCTTCCTTCCTTAAACATAACCTGTTATGTACAATTACAGTGAACTTCTCTCCTTGGTTTCTCCCTCAATATGTTAATGGGTCACTCTTTTTATTTCCTCAGCTGTGTTTAATTTACTCCAAGCTGGCACAGTTTTAGACCACAAGTAACAAAAATAAAATATCTACAACCATGAACAGTCTAAATTTTATTCCAATTTTCTTTAAACACCTAATAGTTAAGCTTCTCTTTCATCCTGTGGTAATACAAAGGAAAGATATGCCTGTTAGCAATAATAACCTTTTTCTGATTACTTCCAAAACTAAGCCAATGCAAATGCCATATTTCTGACAACTGTCCTAATTTCAAGAAAGAATATAAAGAAAAATATACACCTTCCACTGCATTTCCTCCTACTTATTGTTCAGGTTTCCAGCACAGGACTAGTCAATCATAAATGACAGAGTATTTGAATCATCACAAAATTCAAAACATATCTCAGTACTTCAGCATGTTATTATTTCAAAAGAATGTAAATCCAGATGGAATTAGAAAAAAACAGGAATACCATAGAAAAAATACATTCTGTAAAATTTCCTCTGCTTAAGTAACACTAATCCATTTTTCTCCCCTCCTTTGTTTCTTTTTATCTCCCATGGATTTCTTGTTGCTCCTTTTTTTGTTCTACATCTTTTGTAAGCACACCTGGAAAATATAGTTCCATATGTTATCAAATATTCTTAGACTGGAAGCATAATTTGAGCCCCAAAATATATGTCAGTGCTTTGGCGCCAAAGATCCATGTACCAGCTCAGGACTACAGATCACATGAGATCATGACTGCAATGCAGTCAAAGGAAACATGCCAGAAGACAGTTTTATACTAAGTATTCGATCATTCCATGAGAGCAAAACTGGAGGTGTGAATCTTGTGGGTGTAGAGAGAGGCATAGTTGCAAATCTTTATAAAGTGTCTTCTTTTCAAAAATATCCAAAAAACCAGAAAAAGCTATTCTATCATGTTGTTGCTTCCTTCCCTCCTTCCCAAATTTTCCTTTAAAGATAGAAATTAGTTATAACACAGTTTTGGATCCAGGTACAGTGGTGTTTTACTGTGATTTTAATAGTGGATGTCTTCTTCAAATATCTCAAGTTACATTTGGTCCGTATTTAAATACTCGAGAATATACACGTAATTTATTCCTTGTAGACCCCTAGCCAGCATTTTTACTGATATGGATGCCTGCTTATGGAGCCATTCTACATCCTTTGCCAAGCTATTTTTGAAAGCCAAAATCTAAAAGAGCAAATTCAGCTAAGTGAAAAATACCCTTCCTGTGCAAATAGAAGCTGCATATTTTTCCAACAAACACTAAAGACTCAATGTATTATAGCATGGATGCATACACATATTTTTTTGTTGAGGCATTTCAAGGTACTGATGTAAAAGGTTACTGAGATAACCATATTAATTTTGATTTAGTGGAAAGACTGGATCCTTATCACACAGGATCACACTATAAACCTGAGACCAGAAGTCTTAAGCAACGCAGATCAAAAGCAAGAATCAGGTTCATTGAAAATTGTCAATGTGAATAAATATAAATTTATTTCTGTATCGATACTGAGATTCAAGTTACTAACTCTGGTCATGGTCAGGAGAAAATAATGGATTCTAGAGCATAAAAACACCATATGAATGCTCATAAGCTCTTGATATGTATGGAAAATAATCAAATATATCTGCCCAGTATATTTCCACTTGCTGGGGAATACTTATGGAGGGAAACTTTTGGGACAAGCAATCCTCTTCCTATAGCATTTAACCAACTTTTGGTACAAAACATTTACCTGGCTCAAAATAATTATATTTGTTTCTTTGTCATTCCAAACTGAGCAAGAAGCTGTTGCTGGATTAGCATGAAATTGGATTTTGGAGATGGAAGGGAGATTGGTCTCTTTTCCATTCAACAACTGAATCTAAATGACTGACTTACTTGTACACCTCTGCCTTACACTTGAATGTGACCTCTACCTGACCACGTTTCAAGCACTCTGTATCTGCAGCAGCAGTTGAAGCTGGTGCTCCTTCTCTTGACTTTGTTTCCTTGGAACAAGGAATAAGAAAAACAGAATAAGAGCTGGGAATATCATTATGCATCCTCCAGGTAGAAAGGAGAACCTTTCTCTATCAACAGTCTTGGGTATTAAATTCAGGCTAGCATTTAGTGAAGAATTTTTGAATATACAGTCTTTAAAGTCTCTTCTTGTGAAATGGGCACAAACAACATCATTTTTTGTTGGAGGTTTATAAAAATACACATTCAGCTCATCACACAGAAGTGCATTATTGACAGTAGAAGCAAATCAATAAAAAAAAAATCTACTGTTGTTTGATTCAAAATTTTGAAAAAAATATAATGGCCTTACAAAGACTATCATTTGTTTTACTGCTGTTTTCAAAACTAACAAAAGGGACAGGATGAATTGGCTATGTATGCATTGGCATTACAAGTGCATTGCAGTTTTATGCTCCAGAAACTACTATTAAGGAAAGATTAAGAGATCAGTGGAAGGGGATAACGATACCAATAAGTTTCCTTTAATATTTTTATTGGTACAAATACATCCAGAAATATCTTCTAATTAAATAAGTGTTATTAGAATCTCAGCCAGCCACTAGCACTAATTTTGACTACTCAGTAGCCATAAGATAGTCCTAGAGGCAGTAGATCAGCAATTTCTAAAATGTGGTGCAGAGTAATGTGTCCCCATTCTGCCTGTAGAAACAACAGGCATGCTCCCACTTTGTTGCATTAAGTTATCCCTTGCTATGGTTTCCAGTTGCTTTAAGAGAAGCCACAAGTGTCCAAGCTCTTCTTCTCATATAAGAAAGGATTTCAAAGCAGATCCTGTTAGAAAAAAAATCTTTGGTGTTATAGCTTAAATGGCAATGGAATGTTACTTAAAAACATAAATATTAAGTCCATAACATCAAAATAAATTACCAAATAATTCAATTTCTACTCTTGGCCGTTTGACATATCAGTGCATGGCAGCATTTCTCCACCGTCTAGTGTTGATTTAAACTCTACACCTGCACCAGCTTGCATGAAATCCTTTTCAGTATCCTGAGCTTTCAGAGAGAATTCAAGGTAAAAATATACTAGAAGCCTAGTGTACCTGTGCTCTTGAAGGTTCTGTCCAAATTCATTATTATTCCCCTACCAGGGAAAATGTTTTCTTTCATCTGCTGTGGTATTTATTTGTTTAATATATTTGTAATGGTGTTATAAGGAACAAGCAACCTGGTGCTCTTGCACAGCTCCATAGAAAAAGGATAATGACTCTGGACACAAAAAATTACAGTAGGGTGTTGGCAGCACACTCATAGGAGGGTCCAGCTTCTACTAATTTGGACAGTTTCAAATTTAAAATCAGAATGCATTTTAACATTTCAAAGAGCATGAAAAGTATAAATATATAGGTACATGTTATGGATAACTTGAGAACTGTATGTTCATTTCATTGCTTTTTTTCCAACTGATCTATATCCATTTCCACGGTTTGAACTGGAGAAGGTCTAGAAAAGGAACTAGAAATTGAGCACAGTTAAGCCAGAGGTTGCTCTTCATCAGTGGGAATGGTTCAAATGGAAAACTGAGAGAGAAGGGAAGCTTCTGCACAGAGCACAGAGGGTGATGCTCTGTGAAACTGCAGTAATGCCACCCAATTCACTTTTAGTTCAAGTCTGAAAAGCAAAGGCCCTACCTAGAAGAAGTCAACAAAAGATGAAATAGGTGGAAGTCTAGCAGTAAAATTGTCAGTTGGGAACAGTAAGATAAAAATTAATAAAAAATTCATTCTCATATAGAAAGACAATTAGATAATACATTTATTGAGATTAATGCAACAAAGCCAGACAAGTCTGCAAGGAAAGATATGAACCACCCTCCATTCAAAATATATGTCGGCACTAGATTGCTTCAACTGCAATAAGAATCTTTAATAAAACAAGCAGCATAGCCATGATACTGAGGTTCTGAAAGGTGTTGAACTCTACAACCCTGACCTAGCAAAGTTTTTCTGTACCTGTTGTATATTAAATAAAGAAGTATTCTCATGTACTCTAGTGGACTTATTAACACTACTGGTTCAGATATAAGGAATTCAAAACTTGGATCTTTTTTTTTTAAATAAAATATACCACATTTAAACATTAAACAAGAGATGGTGCAAAGCACAACTGCTAAGTACCTGGAGGCTAGCAAATCTGAGCCTGTAAAGAAAAGTCTAAAAGCAGACTTATCAAGAGATATTTTAACTTTAGAATATATTCAGCAAATATAATGGCAAATTTGGGGATGTTTTTTCTGTTTCATTAAAAAGAAGGATAATATATTTTTGAGGGTAAGAACTTGTTTTGTTGCATACAAGTTCTCTATGACCAAAATCACTTTACACAAAAGGCATTCTAAAGTTTGCTTAAAAGTCTGAACTCTTCCAGCCTTCTTATGCTTGCTTGACTGACAGAACGATATTAGTCTGAAGGTTGCACAGTGACTCTTTGATCTTAAAGCTTGTAAAGGCCGCCTCACATGTGTGTGTCTAATATTCACAGATAATCTGACTTGAACTTCAAGGCTATAAGACCTTGGATCAGTGATTTGCAATTCAAGTGCCTCAGAAAAAAAATCAGCTTAGACTTATTAAGTGTTGTTGTAAAGTTATTAAAGGCAAGGGGTTTTTAAGCAGCTTTGAAAGTTCTGTCCAGAAACTTTGCCTACATAAATACATATAGAAGGTCACCAGTATTACTGTGGGCTCCCTTGGGTCTCCTTTTTCCTCTGCCACTCCATAAGAAAATCACTTAAGGCTTTGAGAGTTAATCAAAATAATAAAACACTCAAGCAAGCAACCTAAGAAAATAGGACAGAAGAATTTACTTTTCCAGCTGCATCCTGTAGTTCTGTCCCTGTATTGTTATATGTTGTTTTTACTGCAGTACAACTTGGGAACCCTCAGGCAAGGATTGTCATTATGCAGTGCACTATGCAGAGAAATAAAAGGGAAAATAGTGTTAAAAACTTAAACTAAAAAGATGAGATACTAACACTAAATTCGGAATGTAATGCAAATCATAAAGAGACAGACCCAAATGACCTGGTACTTGTCTGTGTAAATCCACCTGTCTCAGAAGCCCAGCCTGATTAACAAGAGGTCCTCCAGGGCTTGACCAGTCCAGCCTGGCATCAGAAATGTCCTCAGTGGAAGGTGACTGCAATGTGGGGACAGGGCTGCACAAAGTCACAGAAACAGTTCACTGCTCTGAAGAAAACAGGAATGGCTGCGTCTACAGTTTGTGCTCTGTACAAATCAAGTTATGCCAACACTCACTCAGACTATTCTATTTCTTCTCTACTTTTCTGTCTGTCTGCTCTGTCCCTTTGGCCTTCTTCACATTTTAAACAGTTATCCTTTCTCAGTTACTGCATGAAATAATGATACCACTTTATCAGTTTGCATTTAGTCACTGTTTGATCTTTATTTTAAAATTCGGAGATTGCACCAGCAGTTTTCTTAATTACTGTCACAGGTGTGAGATTAAATATACTGATTTCTTGCCATTCAAATTTTTATTTCCTAAAGAGCAACAACATACATATTTGAATATTGAAAGTACATAATGGAATATAGAAAATAATACTGGGTATACACAAGGGAAATTAAAAATTGAGGCTATTAGGAGATATAAAACCTTCAACATCTTTATCTTCATTTTCTTAAATGCTCATAGTACCAGTGCACTACATGTAAGTAACATTCTTCCGAATTATATTCTTGAGCAGATCAAAAGAATTTGCTAGTTTTTGTGGTGATCAGTTTAAAGAAAGAACAGACTATAACCCTTAGGATCCTGTTTCACAGAAGTCATTAACAACTTCAGACATTTCTGAGACATCAAATAGTAGCCTACTGTTACAGCCTTCAGTGTCACCAAAACAGGGAGGATGAATGCTAGGAGTGGAAGAGATATAATAATAATTTAATAACTAAATCCTTCTTGTGTTTCAGTAATGAAGAATTCATTGGAAATGAAAGCCTCACAAATAGCAGGATGTAACAAAAGCCAATACAATGAACAATAAGATAAAACTAGAGTTTGGATTAAAATTAGACTATAAGGACACTTTACGGTAAGAGATGATTGTATTGCTTCCTATTACACAAAGTCAATCAATAAGCAAGCTGCTTTAAGTTTCTAAAGGTACATGTATCTTTATCTCATTTTCTTGGATAGCTATACATGACTGTAATTCTTTCTGAGGAACAACAATATCTTATGACCTGCATTTTTGCAAGCAGAAAAACAGCCTGGGCCCCAAGCCTACCCCAGCACATTAATCCTGAAGTTCAGCCCTGAAACTTGGCCTAGTGCCCTGCACCTTGCTGCTGGGGAGCCAATTGCTCTGCCAGAGATCTAGGAAAGCTAGTCCCCAGTGAAGGCTGTGAGGCTCACCACATCACAAAAAGTACCATACAGTTTAAAAGACCTGTTTCATTAATGAATGTATGTACACACTTGAAGTCATGAAAGAACTATACATTTTCTCTAAGGGGAGCATCCATAACAAAGATTCTTAGCAGTAATTTTTGCAGAAGAATATCGTAGGAATATATTAAATGTAAGATCACATGACTGAAAATTTTTTAAGTGCATTATAATACATAGGATTAAACCTTAAGTTGTTGTTCTCTATAAGTTACTCCACAATTCCCTCACTGTAGTTTTACAGTTTTCATATAATCTCATAAATGTTTAGTACACCTGTAACATTCAGGGTTTTTTTCCTTTTTAACTACTTTCATTAATTTTATTAGTTCACTGTCTATCAATTCTAAGAGACAGTTGCAGTTATTTTATACTGTATCTTCTTTTTGTTTCCTCTGTCTATTTGGTCTGTCATTTAAAATTACAACTTCTTTAGGGTATGGACTAGGAGCCAGACCCAACCATGATAAATCTTCATCTTTAACTGGACTAATGCACTATGGAAATACGTTAAATAGGTAGGTAGATAAATAAATAAATCAATAAATAAAAGTGATGTTATGATTAACAACCACAAGGCTACAAACTTTCTATAATATTGATAGGAATGCCAAGTGCAATAGGATACAGAATTGTACCATAAATTCAGAATTTAAATCCCTGCTTTAAATTCCACCCCATTCCATTCATAAATTCATGGATTCAATTAATGAAGTCAGTTAATTTTATTTAGTCTTCATGTCACAATATGAAACAAATATTTTGCCTTTTTAATAAAGACTTTGATAATGGGTATATCAGCTGTTCTCCAAGCCTCTGTCCTGCAAGACATTTTAAAAAGCCTACACATTTTTTTTCCCTGTAAAAACAGTTGAAAGCTTTATATGTAACTACTTTGTGCAGTGGAGGTGAAATTAAAGTTCAAATATAATCAAGTGTTTTATACCTATAGAGACTATTAATTGTTTCTTTATACTAGTTTTTGTATTTTAAAAGTTAATTTATTTGTATGACAAAAAGCTAGCCATAAAAATAAAATTTCACTATCAAATGATTTTTAAAGAAAATTAGAAAATAAAAATTATATACATCAATACCTATATCATTTATATGCAATCTTATATGTGTTTGATACAACAGAATTTTATAACACATATATTAGAGCTGTTAATTGTAGTTAGTGTTTTTAAGAGTAGGTCACATTAGAGACATGTTCATTATTTCATTTTAAGGTTCTATTCTGTCTATTTTCTAAGTAAACCAGTATATATCAACATGCAGGAAGTGATTAAAAAGAATTTTTGAAACTTATCAAATCCATAGCTAGGTGCTTGAAAAAGATATGATATAGAAGCTCCAGTCTAGATGCAATAGAAGAAAATATACAACACAACCCATAATGTGTGCTATATTACCCATATCTACATTTTGAGTTATACTTTCCTACCCTTTTGCTGAAAAATTGGCATCTGGCCTGAGTGCCAATATTCATGGGTTAGTTTTTCTATGTGCCAATTAAGGGAAATAAGTTTCTTGACGTTTATTAATGTAATTAGCTATGTTCCAATTCTAATATTAGGAGACATGAATCTGCTAGGTCATGTAGATCTGCTACTAGTGTTTTCCCAAGAACCTTTATGACATTCAGTTTTGCAACTCACTCAGTTCAAACTTACCTAGAACAAATTCCTGGTATCTGTTTAGTAAACGCAGGCAACTGCCAGCTTCTCTCCTATTACTCAGGGCAATGTTACAAAACAGACAATGCAATCAGTGAATAGATAGAAGAGCTCCTCTGATTTCTCTGGTACTGTATTTTTCATCATCCATTCTTCATCTCTCTGTATTTTTTATTTTGCAAGAAAGGTGTAAAAAAAATATTAAACAGACCTAAAGACTTGAATTTTGCATGCAAAGAAAAGTGAAATATGAAAGTACAGAATGAAATGGCAAATGGATCAAGTTGCTTATTCAGTTAGTATAGTTGGTGTTAGCTGATTTAATTTATAACATATTTCCTCATTAAAGTGTTTCCTTCTTTCTCTATTAAATTATAGCCTTTCATAAAATATAGTGCTGTGAAATAACATCGTTGCAAAGTTTAACATACTGTGAAACTTCCTAGCTGAGTATGACCTCTGGCAAAATTCTTAGAGATCTTTTGTATTCGAGGCTAAATGTAATAATCATGTCATAATTATCACAAAAGAGAAGACTTACAAGACATGAAGGACATGTGTTATTAGGGGTATGTAGCTACATGTCTTGATAATGTGCGAAGGTCACATATGAAACAAATTTTCCTAAAATGTGTGTAAAACAGATATTCACAACTGTTTTATCACATATATTTCTAATGTGATTTTTTTTAAAACAAACAAGTCAAATTTTTCCAACTCACATCATTTAGTGTATGTTTAACTTTTATCTTTGGGCATAGTCTCTGTTTATTAGGTGGGCAAAACTATTACAGCTCTGAATACCCCACAGTGTTAACATTTTATAATATATGAGATATCATTATTGCTATTTTATAAGAACTAAGCCTGAGAGGATAAGAGCTAGACCCACAACATTTCTTAGACGCATAAAAAATTGGGAGCTTAAATTCACCTGTAAATCTCCACTTCCATGTAGCCCCAGCTTTCTAAAGAACAGATAAACTCCCTAATACCTTACTGTTTACTTTGGGGTTTTCCAAGTATTTAAAGTTGTCTCTGAGATCAGTACCCAGTCCATCTCAACTGGTCTTACATCTGGTTCTCATAACCAGAAACTATAAACTAGGCTATGGATCAATGGTTCCAAACAACAGAGTCCCTGAGGCTTGACAAGTTACCCAGCCATTAGCCAAGACAACATGAGCTACCATTTTCCAGATTACCAAAACTGCAATAGAAAACAACTTAATTTAAGACATTTTGTTGTATGAAGGGTGCATGTACAGGCTCTCACACAAACCTAACAATTCAACAGGTAGGTGTCAGGTCTGTTTCAGTCTCCTTCTCTTTTTTTTCAATACAAGATTTAAAGAACTGTAACAAGAAAGCAGAATCAATCTATTCTTAATTGAGACCACTAGCATTAAAACCTCTTTGAACCCAACAAATGAGTACCACTAGTTGTTTATCTGTAATCATGAAATACTTCTAAAATATCTGAAAATGAAATGAGATGTAGATAGGACTGGAATTCTAGTCTTATTTTGTGAAAAGTGTGTTATATTTCAGCCTCCATTTTGAGTATGTACTTGATCACATCCTTTGGAACAAATTGTAACCAGCATATTGGATTGTGCCTTTATTTTTAAGTTCCTGGCTTTTAATAAAGGAAATATGAACTTTAAATATCTCCTGCTTAAGTGAGAGCCTACAGGATGCTTGTGTTTTTACGCTCTTTTCTGTCTCAAATGGTGCAATATCAGTAGATGAGCTACAAGAGGAAGAAAATCAGAGAAAAATCTCATCTCACACATATCCTGGATCTAAGATTCAGAAAAGAAGTAAGTTTTGTTGCCAGAAGACAGAGCACACAAATGTTTACTGTTTTCACACTGCACCAAAAGGGAAGCTGTGGATGTGAGCATGCCTGCCTGCAATGCATTTTTTTCCAAAAAGAAGTTTCTGTATTCTTTACATGATCTGCCTCTTATTTCCAAAGACAGCTGTGTGACAGACTGATAACAAGAGCAGAGCTCTGCAAAAAGTATGCATAACGTATTGGGCATGCTTAGAAAGACTCAGTGTCAATACTTAGCAGCTGGCATGGTTTTTCATATGCCAAAGAAGGAATACCAATTAAGGAAAATACACTCATAGTTATTCCTAAAAAGTTGCGCTTGAAGGGATTGCCCAGACTGCATTAAACTCAATAAGCCTGGAAGAAAAAGTGGGATCCATCACCACAATGGAATGATCATCTGCAAAGTGAAGATAAACAGGAGAATGTGTCTCTGAAGGGATACTATAGGTTCCATTTGCATTCACCATTTCAATATACTAGTATGATATTAGGATCCCACTGACTTATGAACATGTCCAGCACTTCCCAAACTTTTCTTGAAATCCTCTCTCAATCCCATCCCTTTTCAATAATATTATATCATATCCCTTGTGAGGCATCAACAATACTGGTGTCATAGGTTGGATTATTTTCCTGTCATTTACAGTTTATGCTGATAAACTGTAAAGACTGCAACTGAAATTCCTTTAGCCATAGCTCTCATTATTGGGCGTCTTTAGTCAAAGGTGCTTTCTCCTGCAGAACAGGGTGTAGATTATCATAGTCAGAGGGTTTTAAATCCCATCCCATCCCTTGCTGCTCATGGAACGGGGTATTCTTCTTGTTGTGGCACACAAATCAGCTGTATTGATGCAGCAGTTGTAGAAGTATATGAAATATTGACTAGTATATGAAAAAAATCAACAATGCCTTACTCTAAAAAGCAGTGGATTTCTGCTGGGCTTAACTCTGCTCTTTTGTGTCTAAACTCCCATGAGATTTCATGGTGAAACATGAATATTTGAGGATTCTTGATTAGGTTTGGAAATGCATATATGATTGTATGTCTTCTAAAATATCCATGCCACTAAAATATCCTACAGGTCCCAGATATTTTATAAAGTCAATTCAGAGCTGTGGCTCTGTACTGCAAAACTATCTCTTTACATGAAGACTAAAGCTTATTTTCTAAAGAATAGTAATATGGTAGCCTTCTGAAATGTAAACTGTCATTGCTGAAATATTTATCAGATCTCAGAAATATTAGGAGTCAAAAGCTGCCCACCACTTATCCATACCCAGAGATTCCTATGCTGAATTGGCTTCAGCACTCTGAGTGGTATATGGCTATAAGTGAATACAAATTTGAATGTAGTGGCAGTGATTTATGTTTTCCTATCCACAATCTTATTATTTTTTTAAGTATATCTTAGGATCCAGGACTAGTACTGAAATTGTTTCGGTTCTATTGATTGTCCTTACAGCACTGAGTACTTCTTATCTAACCAACTCTGCTGTTTTGTAATTAGCCACTTATCATAAGAAATGACACACTTCAATTTAATTAGCTTTGAAAAGCATCCACATTAATCTGCTGATATTTTTCATGCAGAATGCCCACACAGTCTCACAGATATATTACAAAGATAAACTTTTGCCATTTTTTTCCTTTGTTTGTTTTGTGCATCACAAAGCTGGCACAGAATCACAGCTGCTAACAAGTACTATTCACTGCAGAAGGATTTTGTTTAATTATTTAATGTCTTTCCAATTTAAGGAATCCATATTAATTATTTAATTAGCATTCTGCTATAATTAATTGAATGTTCATAAATCAATTAAAAGCTGCTTACCTTTTGTTGGTTCAGTAACTTCAGAAGAGCCTTCTGTGAATAGGCAAAATTTACATTGTACAGAAAATCCCATCCTCACTTCAGAAGTCATGTTGGAAACACAGTAGTCTGTCCTAGGCATTGCACTGCTGTTTTGCATAGCTCAGCAGACAGCTTTCTAGCACTCTGAATTCATGGGTTCTCCTTTGTGAAACCAATAATCACAGCAAATTCACTTAGCATTCAGGCAGACGTTCTCTGCTCTTCCACGTTTATGCCATGATAATTACTCCCACTGAAGAACAAAGGGGACTCCAGCAATGGCAACTTATTGATGTACCATGGATTAACATTTCAAACTTTCTGCTTTTCTGTGTGCATTTGAGTGCAGTTGGGTTTTGGCAAACACCTGACCCACCAAGCTTAAAAGCCAGCCAGGAGTAATATGGAGAAATCCTGCAGCAAAAATGGCTCCTATTTCTCTGCACATAGAGTTGACATACTGTCTGGCCCTGCATCATGCAAACTTTAAAAGCTCAGACAATGAACCAGCCTTGTCACTAAAAAAAATAAGAAGAAAAACAGGATTTTGCATTAGAAGGACTTTTTCAAGACTGTATATAAAACCTCTTTCCACTATTTATACTTTCACTCTCTGGGTCAGCAAGGAAAGCATTCACACACAACCATTCCCAAGCCTATTGTAAAAAAAGCAAGGAGAGGTGCCTTGGGACATATTTGCCAACAAACCTTTTTTTTTTAATTCAGTGGGATTGAAACTTAGAAAAGATTTGCATAGTGATTTTAATCTTTGTTTTGGAGAGAAATAAACTGAAGTTACAAAATTAAAAGTGAACACTTTCATAAATATTGATTAATCACCACTGTTGAGAAAGGTCTGGGATAAGGGGAAATACTGAGCAACATTTTTCATAATGGCAAACTGGCTGATTGTAACCATAGACGTGATCTCATGGATTTCTGCATTAGAGCTCCTATGGGATCAATAAAAGGAGAGAGCATTCACATTTCTTGAGCACTGCTAAAACAGTTGGACAAAACAATGATCGATGTAACAAAACAGTGTAGTTCCTAACACAGGAATTTTGTCACATTTGCTATAAAGTCACTTGGGTAGGAACTAGCTAAGGAAATGTATTCTACAGGTATAAACTCCTATAACCATCCAGCACCTGATCCTAGCCCAGCTTTTTACTGCAGACTCATCCATACTTAAAGCTGTTCTGATATCCACGAAGAACTGCAATCTCAAGCACTTCCTCCCCTTCATCTTTATTTGGTAGAAGCTTCATTGCACAGATTGAGTGTTTCAGTTTCTCCTAAGGAGAAAAAATAATTAGGCTATCATTCTTGCTTAGGTCCCTTCAGCTATAACTGGGACCTTTTGATAGGAAGAAATACGTTGAATGTAGTTGCTTAAAAATCACACAGCATGAATGTATTAAAACAGCAGCACAACAAATTTCTTTTCCCCTCCATGTTTCTTTTGTATTTCATGTCAATGAGAGGATACTGTGATGGGAAAATAAATATCTCGTGTCAAAGACAAGGGATCCCTTTAGCTCCTCAATGTACCATTTCTGCTTAAAGCAACGTGAAGGGGGGATATACAAGCTAAAAACATACTGTTTAAACACAGCATGGGTTCTACCAACTGCGATTCAGTAATTTGTTACAGCTCAACAAGAAAGAGTGCGTTGCTTCCACTCTCAGGACATTATATCGGTCTAGTACAGTTCTCCATTATTAGGACACTGGACTTAGGTCAAATATTGTGGAAAGTGGAAAGTACAACCCTTAAACAAAAGTGGATGCAAAAATCTGAAGTGAGCTATACTGCTCATTAGAGACATTACTGTGTCTGAGAGAAGAAATAGTAGCAAAAGCAGTGCAGAGTTAGAATGAGGAGCAGTGTTGTCAATGCTCTCCAAGGGAGTAATACCACTAAAAGCAAAACCAAGTTAGGAATAGGGGCAAAAAGCCTGGTATTTTATTCTAACTAGGGCTTAAGGAAACACACCCTTCCTATCCAAATAAGTGATACTGTGAAAAATACTAACATTAATTTATCCTCCCAACAGAGAAATCCTCTGTAACTTTAAAGGCCCTGCTGACACATTGAACATGGACCACCATATCACAGATTTTCAGACTTAATGAACTACATCTTTAAGGTGTTTAGCTTTTTGCCCCTAATGTTTCTGTTTCTTTGTCTTTCTAACAATCATAAACTTCCAGGCCACATTTATTTTAGACCAGTTGTTCTTCTGCTAATGTTACCCTTTCACCACAGAAGCTCTCCTTCCTCTTTTGTGCTTACCTTCTGACATATTTATGTGTATCTGTCATATCCCTCTCAACCTTTAATTTAAATACTATACAAACCAAGATCTTTAAATCTCCTGTCATGAGCAAGCTCTCCATTCCCCTTATCTTCCCTGTAGTCCTTCTCAGGTAATGTTCCAGGTTGAAATCCATCATTCCTGAATGTGACCTGAACTGTATGCAGTACTCCAGATTTAAGTATCACCAATGCCCTATACAAAAACATTGACTTTATTTCATTTCTTCAAGAAATGCCTTTCCTGATTCAGTCCAAGGGTGAATTACAGATTTTACAGTCTCATCACACTGACAAAAAGAGATGAGTCTGAACTAGCTAGTCACTCAGGTTGTTCTCTGCAGCCATCATTCCTAAGTCATCAGTTTACAGCTGAAATGACTGTGATTAGATTGTTAGCACATAATTTTGCAGTGTTGCATTTTATATACTTACAGCACTCTTCCTCATCATTTAGTTGTTTCTTTTTCTTAACGCTTTGCTGTCATCAGAGATCTTGTCAGTTTTCCTGACTTTCTTAAGATGATTAATGAAAACATTAAACTAGATCTGCCCAAACACCAGTCCATGAGAAATTCTGCATTACACTTCTTCCCTATTTATTTTTTCAATTTCAAAATTACTCATGTTCTTATCCTTTTCACTTCTTTTGCATGATACGTCTGCAATTCTCCATCTTTGTTAGCAGTTTTCTGTATGGAATCACATGTTTGTGAAGTATAGCTAGAGAAGATCTATCATGTCTCCCATGCCTTGAATTATATGCTAATGAATTCTGGCACAGTCAGCCCAGTTTTAGTAAGTTCATGTTGCATTTTAAATCTATTCTCTCTTTATTAAAATGCTATGTCTGAGGTGATAATTTCCTTCAACACTTATTATTATGTTGCATACTACTGATGACATATTATCAGCTTTGTAGTCATCCAGATAGCTAATTCAGTCCCCAGTCTCTTAAATACAACTGTTCTGTTTGATCTCATATGCTACCATTCTCTTCTGAAAAAAAATAATTACCTTTTTTGAAAATAGGGCACAATAGGCACTTAACCTTGGGACATCATCTTAAATTTCTATCCCATTCTTGGTACATAATTGCTTCCTTTCTGCTTCATTTACTTTTTTTTTTCTAGAGCTGAAGAACCTTCTGCTACTAGTTTTAATAATTTGCAAGGTCTAATTTCATTGACCTGTAAGAGCTCCCTATTTTAGGGCTTATCCCTGTTTTGGATCTCTAAAAAGTGCTTTTTTGCTGATGAATATTGTTACTCCAGCCATGTTCATTTCATTACAGTCTGTCAAAACACAAACTGCCAATGAGTTCTATTGCCTGAAATATACCTTAGTGCCTTCTTTCCTGGGAAATGTCTACCTACCTCAGGGCATGTGTTCCCGCCATCATTACTGTACCACCATACCTTATTTCTACTTATGATGTCACTATCAGCTGCAGTAGGCCTGAGTACTGGCATCTGTGTGCAAATGCTTCCACTATGTCTAATTTTCTCAGCTGTTTAACCAACTATATCATGCACTTTACTGTCCATAGCAGCTCACATACTGTCCTTTTGCTTCTTCTGGGAAGTGTTATTGATGACAAGTACTTGTTCAGTAAATTCTTCTCATGACAAGCGTTGAAACAAATCAATCATAGTAATACATCATGATTTGTCAGCCTAACTTCCCAGGTGACTACAGTCAGCTCTGAGGTTCATCATTAAGGAAGAGTGCTTTCTTCATGAATATCTCCAACAGCTCAACAGCCCAATCCACCTTACAGCAATAATCAATATGATAAAAACAACTTGTGTAATGAAATAAATAAAGAATTATCAATCAGTGTTTTAAAAGACAGCACCAGCTGTGCTGTGAGTTGCTCTAACAGTCAAATTCTGAAGATATTCCACACTTCTAGTTCAGAACTGGAATGCTGTGTATTCACACGCAGATTCTTCACTTCAGCCGACCTGAAATATCATTATTCAGTTGTGGTTTTTTGTTCTGACGAATCTTTTTCTCTTGGACAGCAGAGTAAGATAGAATATATACTTTCCCTATATAGTAGGTATATTTATATAGATATATAGATGTAGATATATAGATAGTTAGATATACATAGATATATTCCGTATAACAGGATTCTGCCTACGCCAGCAAATTCTCCATATACTCCATATCTGGTAATTATCAGTTGCTTTAAGGATCTCTGCAAGGACGGATACTGGAGCCATACTGGAACACAACTGATAGGAAGCAATAATTTTTTGCATGCTTCAGAGTGAGCTGTCACTTAGGGATTACATAATTGACTATCAAATTTAGTGTCTCTTGTTAATCTTTATAAACATTACATAAATCACCATTCATTTTGTCTTTACATTTTTGATGTTTTAAAATATGGTCTTGTATAGTAAAACTAAAGATGTCAAAGAACAGAATCTATGTAAAGTAGAAAATGTGCAGATACAGTCAGTGACAAAAGGCACTTGCCTCTGCAACATTCTGGCAGGTATAAAATGAAACTAACACTAAGTGAACTCTACATAACAAGTAAATACATATGTATATACACATATGTAGTAAACTGATTTCCTAAAACTTTTGATCAGCTATTCCAAAAAATGGACATTAAGCTTACAGTATTTACTAGGAAGAGTGCAACCATTTACTACAGGAAAACTAAGAAGATTTTAGCATTTATGTACAGGTGTTCTACCTTGTTCTTGAACTTCCTGAAATCTCATAGCAATATATTCAAGACACTGAAAAGTACAACAGAGGAAAAAGCAGTCACCAATTCCAGTGCAGTGTGACACTGTCTAATAAGAAACTATACAATGGTCATGGGAAAAGAAAATCATAGAATCATAGAATCATAGAATGGTTTGGGTTGGAAGGGACCCCTAGAGGTCATCTAGTCCAACCCCCCGGCACTGAGCAGGGACACCGCTAACTAGATCAGATTGCTCAGAGCCCCATCCAACCTGGCCTTGAATGTTTCCAGGGATGGGGCCTTCACTACCTCTCTGGGTAACCTGTTTCAGTGTTTCACTATCCCCTTTGTAAAGAATTTCTCCCTTATATCTAGTCTAAACCTACCCTGGTTTAGTTTAAAACCATTACCCCTTGTCCTGTCACAGCTGGCCCTACCAAAAAGATTTTCCCCATCTTTCCTATAGGCCCCCTCTAAGTACCGAAAAGATGCAATCAGGTCTCCCCGCAGCCTTCTCTTCTCCAGGCTGAACAAGCCCAACTCTCTCAGCCTGTCCTCATAGGTGAGGTGCTCCAGCCCTTGGATCATTTTTGCAGCCCTCCTCTGGACCCACTCCCAACAGTTCCACGTCCTTCTTGTGCTGAGAGCTCCAGAGCTGGATGTAGGACTCCAGGTGAGGTCTCACCAGAGCAGAGTAGAGGGGCAGAATCACCTCCCTCGACCTGCTGGCCACACTTCTTTTGACACAGCCTAGGGTACAGTTGGCCCTCTGGGCTGCTAGCGCACATTGCCAGCTTTTCATCCATCAGTCCACCAAGTCGCTCTCGGCAGTGCTGCTCTTGATCCTTTCTTTCCCCCGACCTGTATTGATACTAGGGGTTGCCCTGACCAAGGTGTAGGACCTTGCACTTGGTGTTGTTGAACTTCATGAGGTCACACAGGCCCACCAATCCAATATATATTTGCTACACTGATAGTCAAAAACATATCCTTATTCAACTGACCTGCTTATTTTTGATACAGCCAACCCTCATCTTGAAGGCAGAACTTTCAAATAAAATTACTCATGTCAGCTTCCAGGAAGTACATATTCTATTAGACTTCATATTTTTTTCAAAAATTGTTAACATGGGCTTTCTAAGGGACTTTTGCTCTCTTCCAATACAATCTGGAAAGAATTGTATATTCATTATTTTTAGGATAATCATCCATGGTGGTCATCAACACAGGGAAGAGTTCCACTGTGTTAGTCAGTAAACATGCATATGATGAATTAACATTACTACCATGGCTTATAACTCAGTAAGAAATTCAACATTTTCATTAGTTTCAAAACACACAAGGACAATATACAAAAGGGAGACTGCTAGACTAGACAGATCACTGTTCTCATTTCTGTATTTCTTTTATTATTCAGGTGGGCTGGAAAAAAATTCCAGGCTCATGTCAGGCTCATGATGGGAGAATATTTTGAAACAAATCAAAACACTCACATCTGAATCCAATCCTAAAATCCAATTGTACACAATATTTACATTTGACCTTATTTATATTAACCAGGAGGCTTGATTAACACTCTAAAAAATGCAATAATTAGGCTTCTGGTTCCATAATATCTAGGTTAACTGCCAAGTAAGACAGACAGAAGGCTGAATAAATCATCCTTTATTAAAGTGTTTTTACGTATATCTACACAAAGTATTCTACATAAAGTATTTTTCCCCTTGTTTCCCATCAGATAAGAGTATGCTATTTCTAAGTTTCTAGCAATACTAATTCTGGTTTATAACAATATCATAACAACTGGCAATGCTATCCATTCACTTAGGCACTCAAGAAGTGTAGAAGAGCTATTATAAAGTAAATAACCAAATTCATTGCTAACAATCACTCAAATAAATGCAGTCAATTTTATGCTGATAATAATGTCCCGCCTGGTGAGGAAGTGTCACAAAGGAAATTTCCACAGCTGGAGCTATTTTGAATTTCATTTATTGATATCAGATTAATGTAACTTTATTGTGCCAAATCAGATGATGACAAGCTAGTAATGGGTGTCAAGGAAGAGAATTGATGTCAGCAAATCCTAACAAAGAATTTCAGTCAAACTTATATTTAGTATTCTAGATAAGAACACAAAATAGCATACAAGAGGCAATTATTCAGAGCATATTATAAAGACATAGTTACAGTATATGCACTTTTAAATGACTACATAAGAGATCTTTCAAAGAAATTGCAGCATTCACTGGAGGAAGAAATAGGCTAAATAATTCATCAAAGTATAAACTAAACTGCTTTTTATGTCCTGTGCACTGCATGTTTTGAAGTCCTCTGATAAACATTTTGTTAAGCTGCTGTGCAGACGTAGTCAGAAATGGTTGTAGTCCCTACCTCTTCATAGGTAACTCTCCTTTGTTATTCTTTTCATGGAACAACATGTTATTCTTTCTAATGGAACAACACAAAAAACACTTTAAGAGCTTCTTATTGACACAACATCAAAAGGTAGAGGTTTTGAAGTCCAGAGCTCACTGGGAAGTTGTCACGGTTCATGATATTTTTTTCATCTCTGTGTGGTTTAATACTGTTGTATTCAACAGGACTCTATAACACACATGATACAATGTCTTACTGGCACTTTGGAAGTCTTGGGTTAGTTGATTCAAGCAATTACCACTCTGAATTTTTTAAATATGTCTAGCTGTTTAAAGAGTGTAGCACAGCACTGAAGGAATCCTCACATGACCAAGCTAGGACATCTTCTCTCATGTTTAAAACAGGTGGGGTTTGGATCATTTCTCCACCTAGTCAGCTGCCATTCCAACAATCTTGTTGGTGTATTAGAACTGGGTATAGTAGCTCAAGTTAATTCTAGAAGGACACAGATTAATTTTAATAGCAGTGGCAAAATATCTTTTAATAGAATATTGCTGCTAAGTTGTACAGCCATAATACTATTTCCATGTAAGCTTATAATACCATGCATCTTATAATAATAATAAACTCTATCATAACTGGCTTATTCACTGACTTCCAACACACTATGTTTCATCATGCAGCACTATGAATGGCCTTTGTAGCAGCAGATGCATTCAAATACAGGAATAACCATACCTAAACACAAACCCCAAGTCATTGAGACTGAATCCTTCCATTCCACATGCTTGACTTCAACATATTTTCCTATCTACCCATTTGACTACAGATGCTTCCAATAAAAAGTTTGTTAATTCACCACTTAATTTTATAAGGCCTAGAATTTTCATGAATATCCAACTGCCAGCAAGATTTATATCAACTCTCTGACCAAATATCAAGCTCAAGTTTGCTCTCACACTCAAGAAAATTTTATTCCTCTGTGTTGACATCCAGTGACGTTTTATTAATGTGATTGTTTTCCCTTTGAAAAGAGGAAGAAAAAAGGAAAATCAACACCTATTTTAGACATGAGGATTAACCATGACAAATACTAGAAAGAAGGTATTGACACCATATGGATTATCACAGACTTAAGTACTCTGCAGATCAATCTGGAGCTCCGCTGAGAGACCCACAGATTTTCACAGTAACACATACAATAAACATACTACTTTTCTTCTTATAATTTGTTAGACCTATTTCTTCTAGACAGCATGGAACAAAAATGCTTGAAGATGAACCCCTTCTGTACACAGCATTACACATTTTGACCAGCAGGTATACATATAAAACTATGAAATAAGACATCTTGATTAACAAAAATGTTTATACACATATTTTGAAGCATAATTCCATTAACATAAACACACCTTTTGTTATATCATGGCCTTCACTTCTCAGGCATGAAGCTTGCTAAGGAGTTACCTCTTTCTAACCTTTATTTATGTCTGGATTTTGAATGTTTTTGTAGCTGTGAAGGAGTCATCAGGAAGTCATCTTAAGTGCACCATCAGAGAGTAACCTAATCCTCCAGTCAAATAGCAGGACAATTACTTGGTTTGAATAGCAATTTCATGAATAGACAAACTGCCTCTTTGTATTACTTGGAAAGCTCAGGACGTGCTAGGAAAGTTCCCAATGCATAACGTGACTCTGTGGTGATTTTGTCAGAGTGGCTGAGTCACAATGCCTGGCTCAGAAGAATTTAGGTATTAGACAAAGAAGTTAAACAAATAATAATATTTAAGTAACTGAGAAGTTAAAAAAAATAAAAACAAACTGGTAGCTAAATTTGAAAAATACTTTTCCAGCATTTTTTGGAAAGTGGCTGCTTTTCAAACCAAGATCCTCCCCTTAATCTTAAAGTGAACATTTAAAAGTCTCCTAGAGACAGTGGTGATGTCTGGATGTAATGGTGCATTCACTGCTTTGGTTGGATGCCAGACCTAATAGCTGCAGATATTGGAGGATTTTTTGCAATGCAGCCAGCAAGGTTTGCTTCTTCTCTGAAGACCTTTAATATGCCACAACCCTCTTGCTACAAAAAAAATTAAAAAAGATAACTTTGAAATACATTTGTCTTTCCTTCCTCTTTGTTTAGCAAAAATAATCATGAGGTTGTATAGTGTATTTATCTTGTCAGATACTAAGTGCATGAAGTGGAAATGTATACAGAATGCCCCAGGAGAAGAAGAAATTAAGGTATAAAACTAATTGTCATAAAGTCATGGTGAACATTTCAAGCAATTTTAGAAATGGTCAGCTTGTACTCAGGGATGCAACGAGAGACTGTTTTCCAGTCTTGTTTACCACTCAACTTTTTTTTTCTGCCACCTCACAAGTTTACAGGTATTTCTAAATCCTACTCTATCCCTTCCATTTTTTTTTTTGTCTTCTCTATGCTTGAAATGAATCTGAGACTAATATAATCTTTCCCAAAAAAGTTTTCAAATTCAGTTATCACGTTACACCAACAGCATATCTTTGCAGCAGTAACAATAATCATTACCTCAGCACTAGAAGAAGACACACCAAAGACCATATTTCCAGGTTGCACACATGCAGCAAAACTCATATTTATGTCACTTTAAAACAAAACAGATAGTAGATTTGGGTGGGAGGAGGGGCTAGGTCTTTTTTTAAGAGTCTTTTTTTTAAGTTTCATTTTTACTTAAGAGGCCTTAAAAATAGATGTGACTGTATTTAGCCAGCCTGAAAATAGTGAATGTGATGACCTTGATTAGGGGGACAAAATGAGGTACTTCGCATTCAAAATACTTGTTAAATTCAACTGCTTATTTATCTTCCAAAGCATCCACTTAAAGTTATGGAGCAGTATTACCAGTATGAATTTAAATGATCATTTTATGTGTACAAAAATGATGTTTGACAACATTTTTTCTTTTACCAATCATTTCAGAATAGGTGAGAAAAGAATACAAAACTTTTCCTGTAAATTTAGAAAAAGCAGCCTTCTATTGCTTTATGTCCATCAATTATGTATATTTAGAGTTACAATATATGAAGTGGATATATTATTTGGAATCAGCAGGACTTTCCTATGCAAGTTCTGTGACCCAAAGTAGGTCAGCTTTGGTTCTTGTAGGTTAAACCATTTCCTTTCATATGAAAAAATCAATATTCATTTTAAATGAGGAAAAAACAATTTGTATGCACAAAATAGTGCTGAACATACACATTTCAATAAAAAAAAAACTGTCTAAAGGAAGGTAGCCAGTAAGAGTGCAAAGTCTTTTACCTGAAACAATATATTTAGGTTAACTATTAGCCTCAGATCCTGATCAATATAGTACTAAAGGTATCATACTGATTGTCTTACTTTGGCAGACTTTAAATAAAGGCATAAAGAGCTTTAGCAAACCCAAGTCTTGCAGAGTAATAGGGAGAAAAAATGTCTTTTCCTAAGCTGTGGAAAAGAAACAATTCCTTTCTTTGGGGCTGCATACATTGACGAAAGGGGAAGGAGTGTCAAAGACTTGGATTTATGCACCCACGAGCCTGTCACATCTATCCACTTGCCATCATACTAACACATGAAAACATTTAACTGGCAGTTCCAAATAGCTTTATCATGCAGCAATTCCTCATCTCTCCCAGACTGGAAAAAAAATCTCAGAAAACATACTTAAAGAGAAAAGAAATGTAGTCAGGGAATAGAGAGATATAAAGGAATTACTCTGGTTCCTGCCGACTGCATATACCTGAGGATCATGTTGAACAATCAGCAGGCATTGGTTTTGTTTGGGTTTTGCTTGTTCTTTGGTTTGTTTTAAATGGAAGTTCAAATTTGTGCAATGATTTCTGCCTGGAGCAGCTACTCATTTGGATTCCTGTCTAATAAAGCAGTAGCAATACCTCTGGAGGCAAATATAACAGAAATTGCTGGAACTGTCCAGGATTAGGAGAAGAGTAAATGAGATGCAAGCACAAAGACTGAGCCAATGTAACAGCTCAGTCTCTAGACTTTTCTTTTCCTAACTGTGTGCAGCAGTGTAGTCAGGGAAGTTTGATCCAAAAACATTTCAAGCAGAGCAGTTTCATAAGAAAGAAACATCACCTGAAGGAAAGACCACACCCACAAATAAAAACTACTCTCTCTCCCTTTCATTACCACAAGGTCTCTGTTTCTCTCACAAGGGTTCCTGTGTCTAGAATTGCTTCTTTCTGGATGGAAGCTGACTGAACAGTAATTTGTGTTTTTAGAAGAATTGAGGATGAATAAGTTTTAGAATATAGCTTGTTTGCTTTCATTGTTTCCCAATCAGATTGTGTCAGTAAATCAATTATAAGTTTTCTGAATAAAAGAATTTTAAAATGGGAACACCTCCAGCCATAATAAAGCTGAGGTATGCTATCTCAGGCATAGCACACATTTGTGATACTCATTAGACTTCAACCTTTGATACCTTTTCACAGATTTCAGTAACTTGAACATATCACCTTTATTTAAAAGAAAAAAAATCCCCCAAAACCCACAAAAAACCCACTAAAATAATTTTTATTGGAATGTCAGCTATTCCTCTCTAAAATTAAAAACAATTCTAATAAGGCAAGACCAAAGTAAAGGCTCCTAGTAAAAACATTGTCCTAGCACCAGTGAGTCACAGGATGATTGGTATGACAAGAAAATAATTTAAAATAATTCTTTGAAAAATAAAAATGCTCTTACACTAGTACAATTAACAGAATCCTTCTTCACACAGCTGACTTCATTAAAAAAAAATGGTTGCTCTATTTCTAACTCTACCAGTTTGAGTCCACATATAATCCAGGAAAACTCAGGAGTAAAACAAAAAAAGACAAAAGTCAGCCTGCAAATGGCTGAACAGGTAGGTCTGTTTGTACACAGATTCTGCACTCATACTCCCCATCCGATGCTCAGAATATTCTGTTGAAATTTGGCCCATTTTTGGAGCCAGAACGACTAAACAAAATCAATCCATAAATGAAATTAGCAAGAAAATTACAATCCCCAGTGAAGCAAGAACCCTATCCCTTCTCTAACCCAATCTATGTTCCATCTTCATAAAACCTTTGGAGGATTAACTCAGACAGTGCCTACCATGCCACAGAAACATTCCTCAGGAGGCTAGACTATCCTAGAATAAGCAGCCCTGCCAGAACAGCTGATTGCTTTGCATATGCCTCTGCCATAAACATCTTAAACTGTAGTTGCTGCAGACCACAGGAGTCTGCACTGACATGTTTTGCATGAGATGCCTCATTCGCAAGATATCAACAATATATAGTAAATATTCCTATAAAGGTAAATATAGAGGGAAATGCATATCTTCCAGGTGAGCATGGACACACTATGCCTGAGAAACCCACAGTGCCCCTCCTCTGCTCCAGGGATGTCCCCAGACTTTATTTGTTCACAAATATTCCAACCTACTACCGCCGTTGATGGACAAAATGATGGGGGAAGCTGAAGGTCTCCATACTCTCTTCCCTCTATAGAAAACATGTGAAAGCAGCTGCTGTGCCCGCCAGCCCAGACGTTCTGGGTGCACAGACACTTTGTGTGGATCATAAAATGGGGGAATGTTTTTTTCTTTCTCTCTGTGGCACATGCACTCCTCCTCCCTTGGTAATATGATAACACAACCACTCAGTAGTCTCAAATTTTTCAGCAACTATTTATCTGAAAGCTGAAAATTATTTTTTATGTTCCACCCACAGCTGGTGAGGATTTCTCATGTATCCTGCTCTCTGCACTGCCAAAGTCCTCTTTCTAAATGTCAAATGGCTTGCTTAGTAGAACGGAGCATTAGGAGTTGTGTTTTAAGGCAACTAATAATGTCTGTAACAGAGATGATCAGTAGTATGAGTGAAATGGCAATTAAGTTTATGAAATGTATAAAGTGCCAAATACATTTAATCACAAAAGACATTGAGAAATATAACTTTTATTACTGTGCAGCACTCTAACAGGTCCATCAACTATAATTTTTGAATATTGTTGAGTGATAAATCACCATCTATGAGGGAAAATCTCTGTGGCATTTTTATTGTGAATTTATGATCATGAATGATAGAGTATGAGGAATGCTCCTGGGTTATCTCTTGCCTGTGGTTTCCCAGCTGAATTCTGCACTGGTAATTAACCACTGAGCTAGTTCTTGACACCTTGCTCCTCCTTCTGTTGCTCAAGGGACGAGAAAAAAAAAAAAATAGTAATGCTGTATGAGGACAGACTGGTATGTCTCCAGCATAAAGGAGATCTGAAGTAATTTCCAAATGGTGTATGTGTATTCATCATATTAAACTGAGCCCCTAGGTGCAATTAGTGTAGCACTCACAGCTTTATCTTAAAGCAGCAGTGCCGAGCTGCTCTGAATTTTGCTGGAGCAGATTCAAATCTGGATTAAGTCAAAGAATAGGAGGGTGGAATTTTCTTTAGAAATTTTTTCTTGCTTCCACTAATATCTTTACTCTTCTACTTTGTATACTGGGAATATCTTGTTCTGAGAGAAACCGATAATGAATCCATCAAGAAAATAATGCAGCAGTAGCTCTTTTCAATGTCTCTCCTCAGGAGAGAATTCAAGAAAGGGTCTTTATTGCCAGACTTTACTATCCAACTAGGCCATTTTGCAGTCTTGAAGAGAACTTTAGCACTGACTAAGCTAAAGCAGCGTGGTCCTTTTTTAGTGCCTGAAACTCACTTGCAGAAGAGATCAGCATCTCTTTACCCCTCTGCTGCCTGAGACTGAGGCATTTAGACACACACACACCATCAGATAATCTTCATTTATTGCTTTGTTTGAAAGCAGATTTTTCCTCCTCTGATTGTACACACAGCTGCTACTGTGTTTCAGATTCACCGTCTGACTAAAACCGATTCTCTGACTTTTACAAAACACATTATTCCCAGAAAGTACTTGTGCCTTTGCAAGGCACATTCAATGAGTTGCCTTGTGCAGGCTGTACAGTAGGTGCAGAGAGGACCTTACCCCACTTTTTAGGTGTGCACACAAAGGCCACTCTCCGAAGCACTTTGTGAGGATTGGCTGTAAACTGAGGAGCCTTCACCAAATATGAGCAGCATACCCTACACCTGTCCAATGGGAGCACAGCGGCACCATTCCCAGAGGCAGTGTAATGCGCCCAGATACAATGCCTTCAGCATTTCCAGGAAAACATCTCCCAGACTTCTTAAACAACTTAACACGTTGCTTCCTTCATCTGTTACATGGAACACCTGCAAACATTATACTGTTTATACTGTTTATACTGTTACTATATATTACTGTGCTTAGGTAACCTGTTTTTCTTGTGTTTTCCTAAAATTAAAATGCTAGATTATTTTTCCAGCCTAGAATCTGAAGGGGGTTACATAAACATTAAAGCATTTTTGATGAAACTAGGAATTCCCAAGTAGAATGGATTGGTGGGGTTGGGGGAGGCATTCATGACATCAGAGTAATTGAAAAAAGATCATGATTCCATTATCCCAATGAAAACTATAAAGAGAAATTTCCTGCTTAGGTGAGCAAGGAAAAGATAGACTCATGGAATTACTTCTCTCATATTTACCATGCTTGGTTCCCATTTCAGACTTTCATCTGAAACTTGGATTTTGACAGCCTTGCTACAGGCAATAGCCTGCTTTTATTAAATGGTTTCACCAGTTATCAAAACAGGATTTGAGGTGTCAGTGTTTCAGGATGACTAAAACACATGAAAGGCAGAGCAACTTTGCCAGGTACAAAAGCAAATTGCTCTTTTTTGAAATTCTGCCTTTATTGCTACTAAGTTGAAAAGAAAATTACAAGGACTTGCCATTATATATATATATATGTGTGTGTGTGTGTATATAAAGTCAGCCTGTACACCTTCCAAAAAAGAATCAATGAGTAAGAAACACTCAGCACCAAAGATATTTTTACTGAAGAGAAATAGCAAAGAAGGCTCTTTCAGACCTGCTGCAAGTTCCATATGGGAATCCTTATTGTCCTGAGGACACTCAATTAAAGACTGCATTGCAATAATAAGTAACAGCTGCATGGGAGGTGGGAGTGTTGGGTCAGGAAGGCAGAAAGGAAGGTTTTCATCGTTTCTGGCAATGCTGACTACACCAGAGAAGGCTATAGCGCTGTTCCTAGATGCTGGGAGGACTGCAGTGGGACGACACTTGCTCTTGTAATTAAAGAGGTGGGGCACAAGGAATTTTTCCATCATTCCCCTGCAGAGGAATGTTGCCTTTGAAAGACATATGGTTGCTAGGAACCAGGGCTCCAACAGTGTAAATCCTTCTCCTTCCCAGCATGGCTCGGCATTAGGAGAGGCATAATTGAGTACTCACAGTATTAAAGGGAGAAAGAAAAAAAAAAAAAATCATCTGGGATCTGATCCAAAGCACACTGAAGTTAATGGAAAAAATCCCACTGATTCCAATGAGATTTTGGTCAGAGCATAATGCACTTAGACAAGACTTTTTTAAAAAAAAATCTTTAACTAGGGGATTTTCCATTTGCAACGACAAAAGACAGGTCAAGAAACTGTGCAGAAGTGAAGCAGTGTACAGTTACCTTTTGAGTCCAAAGATATTACCACTAAGAGAACAGCTTGGTTTTCCAATGTTTATGCTCATCCAGATAACAAGCTCATGGAGAAAATAGGTGAATCTTGTGACAGTGATCTCTTAGTTGGTAAGAGCTGTCAAGTGACTTAAAACCACAGAACTCTTATCAAGGGAACTAGAGAAGCTCCCATGGGGAAAAGGGTGGGGGAGCAGGAAAGGACTGTTGAGGTACAGACACTTACAAACAAAATGAGAGGTCAATGAGTAGGCAAGAAGATGAGAGTAGAAAAGTTTATTATTTGAGAATGAAGAAAGGGAACAGAAAGGGAATTCCACAGAAATAAAAATGCATTTGACATGTTTAGAGGAAAAGAAGGCAAAGACGCCATGAAAAGTTTTCCACACATGTATTTAAACTGTATAGGAGAGGAAAATGGAGACAAACAATGTAGGCTGAAGCAGCTGATCAACACTGTCATCAGACTAGCAAGGAGATTACTGAAGGTGGGAACACATTTATCACGGAAAACACCTCTAAATGAGGTGCTATGGATAAAATTGTAAGAAGGCTAGACTAGATATAAGGAAGAAATTCTTTACAATGAGGGTAGTGAAACACTGGAACAGGTTGCCCAGAGAGATAGTGAAGGCCCCATCCCTGGAAACATTCAAGGCCAGGATGGATGGGGCTCTGAGCAACCTGATCTAGTTAGCAGTGTCCCTGCTCACTGCAAGGGGGTTGGACTAGATGACCTCGGCGTCCCTTCCAACCCAAAACATTCTATGATTCTAAGGCTTTATACAAAGTAAGACCTGTGATGATAAATGAGGAGATGGGATGAGTCACTATACTCACAGCTGCTTTTAGATTCCTTCTTACTAAAAGGAGACATTACTGTACTAGAAGTTACACTCCAAGGTTTGATGCTAAAGCTAATTGGAAGCCTTGATTGTGCAGTGAGATTGTGTGTTGCTATATCACAGAGGTTAATTATTTATATAACACTTTTTTTTTCCTCAGAAACAAAGGGTACAAAACTCAGTCTTGAGTCAAACCCGATGACATACCTTTCAGAACAGAAGGCCATTGTTGGGTCTGTTCTAAGTGTTTTGAGATACATGGCTTGCAGTACATATAATTTTCACTTATTCTGGACTTGATTTTTTTTTATTGGATAAGAGTTTCAGTAGTCAGCCTACCTAATAGCAGTGCAAGAGTGCATCTATTTTCAAGAATGCAGCTAGTAACACTTCAGAAGGATTTTCTGAGGTGAACTCAGAAATAGGAACTACTTTACCCAACTAGTTTCATACCTTTAAAAATATGAAAGAGTAGATTGACCTGTCAAAAGAAGTGAAGCTAGATCTCAGCCCTGTGTAACACTTGAGTTCCTAAGAGCTATGATCTGGGTCTACAATAACTGTACCCACCAACCCACTAGCACAACTCTGACAAATGGAAACAGAAGGTCCCTCAACATTCATCACTCTGCTCAGCACTGAGAAAGGAAGTTGTCATCAGATCACAGCTACTGGGCCTTTGCAGAAGACCTGTCTAATATTACAGTCTTTTTATAATCTTTCTGGGTTTCTGAATGGGGAAAGGGGACAATGAAGTACTATATTTCACATATTATCTCCAAGATTATTTTATATTTCTGTGAGTTGAGAATTTCTTTAGGTAGGAAGAAGCAAGCACATGACTGGCTGCTGCTTTTACCAAGTGAAAGAAAATTTGTTATAAAAGGCTACCAGGTCAGAATAGATGCCCAAATGGAACTGACTACCAGGAGGTACAGAGTAATATTAGAATGTATTGAGACTACATTCTCATCATTTCTTTCCAATCCTCTCTCTTGGTTTCTTAAAACTCACCTGTTTGTAATAACTTTTTGGTTTTGACCAATGATCATAAACCTGTTCCAAAAATTAGTGTGCAAGCAGTCCCTTAGAGCAGGCCAAATTTATTCTCTTTCCACTAATCCTTGTCTACTTGCCATTTTCAAAGAAACACTCTGGATGGCATAAAAAGAGCACCATAGGCAATGAAAGCAAAATTTCTGTGGCCAGCATTTACCAAGAATTCAGAGTGCACACAGGCAAATACCTGTTTGGTTAACACATTGTATGTACACTTTAGCTACTCCACAGTATCGTATTTGCATGTACATCCCTTTGCTGAAGAATACGAACACAAATATCATATCTCCCTTCTGAGAAACAGTCATTTTGTCAATGTTGACAACGATGCAAATAAAGTTCAAAGGATCCATAATTGAACTGACAGTGGATATATGACCAGAACATCTTAAGCGTGGATTCATATCTCTGTCCTTCTAAAAAGGAAGACTATTGCATATTAAACCACCTATTTTGGGCTTGCCTTCCAGGTGAACTTCAGGTAGTAGGATGCATTGCAATTGTCCAATATGAAGGTGACAAATGGGTGAATCAACATAGCCAGGCCCGCATCCAAGCGATAAGTGTAGCTAAAAGAGGGCAGCTGGTATTTTGGCTAGTGCTATACCCTGGGAATGAAGAAAAAAAATCCTCCATATACATTTATAGCACCTCTCTTTTTCCATCTCTAACAGAGTGCTGCTGTGACCAGAAACATCTCTCATCCATAGACCTCCTTGTATTGATTATCAGCTATTCTAATGAAAAATTAGAAGCAACATAAGAGTAGCTAATCCCTTATGGATGGAGGAAAACAAAAATCAGCATGCACATATTTCATCAAGGATCAAACAACACTTGCTTGAGTACTTACACAATTTTGTAACATGTCTTCAAGCTTCCCCAGGCAAAGAGCCAGGTCACTGAAGCCCGAGCAGGAGTTTATAGGCAATAAATAGGTGACAATATCATCATTAAGCATGTGTTTACATCACAAGTAATATAAGAAGAGTTTCCACTGTCAATCTCTGAGGGACTTTATTGTGTGGAAGGCAGACTGAAAGATTTTTAGAATATGTAAATCACAAAGGAATGTGATTAGCTTTAAGTGCAATTACTAAATGTTCTACTTGCTTGATTTGAAGCTTACCCTAAAAGGGCCTCTCCTCTTCCATCAGCATACTACAAAGATTTAATCCTGAAGTGACATATTCTTTTCTACGGAAATCTGATAGCCTCCCATGAGTAGGCTCCCCTGTATTTAACAGAGCCATGACACAGTAAGGCAGACTGGGGAAAACAACTTCTTCCAACTAAAACACAAAACAATCCAGCAGACATTACAGCAGCTAATACTTAAGTCATATATATCCAGAGCAAGAATCTCCCTCCATTAAAGCTTTAGAAGGTCTAGTAACTGGGCCAATGTCAGCTCAACAAATCCAATCTTCAATCTTTTCCTTTATCTGCATGCTCATTCTTACATTAACCTGCATTTAACTTCTGCCTCTAAGTTTATAATTTGTTTATCCATCCTGAGAACAAATAATCTCATTTTAAAATTGGTTTCTTGAAAATCCTAACCATATCATTTCTATTATTATTCATGATGGTTTAAAAATAGAGGCAGGTAACTCATAATTTTAAAGTGTATAAAAGAAATCTTCAGCCTTTAGTAGTTCTGTTATTTTCATTAAGAATTCCTGCATTTGGTTCTTCAAGAAACTAATGTTCATCATGGAAGATTTGACCTAAGCATAAATTAAGGATCTGTATGGAAAGAATGGTCTAATTTTGAGGTCACAGATCATAAATTACTTGTTTTAATAAAATAGAGTATATGTACCAGAAAATTTTAATGCCCTTGTACAACATTCCTCAAACATCTATTGCTTCTCCTTAAATAAAGCCCATACCGAAAAAGACCACACAAAAATATTTTTATGTTATGAAGCATACTCAGCACAATTAAGTAGAGACACTACAGAAGTTTCTTAACAGTTAAATCTCAAAAAAATTACTGTCACAACTGGCCCTAACTGGTGCCCTTACTGGCAGCCTGAGCAAAGAGACCATGGCTTAGCCAAGCATAGCTACTAATCCTTCTCCCTGGAGAAAGTTTCTCTGGGTCAATGTTGCTATATATCAATTGAACTGTATGGCCAGGCTTGCATTGCCTCTGCCTGTTTTATATTTCTGCTTCCAGCATGTTTCTGTCTTTCACATACTTTTTAAGCGCATCTGTGTACTCCGCTGAAACTGAAGGTATGTCCTAATCACTTAAGTTGCACTGAAAGAGGAAGAGAGGAGGAATTTTTGAGAGCACAGCATTTAGAAACATTAAATACTATTGTGCATACTCTAAAAAAACCCCAAATACTTGCAAATCAGCAGAAGTCAGAGACTAGATCAGTGTGGTGCAATAACATCCACCTCCTGTTGACTTTCTCCAGCTAGAGAGGGGATGCTGCACTGGGACAACTCTGTGAGAATATAAAGCCCCACATCACCTTGGAGTGAGTCCACCATTCCTACCTTCTGCAAGCAAGTCTCACGTTTCAAGGTCAACATTAATTTCTGTGCCCAAGTTTAAAGCACTTGATAACACTTTTACTTAATACAGTTAGAAATGCTCTAATAAGCTCATTCTGCCTTTCATTATCTAAAAATATTTAATGATGGAATCCCAATTATCTTAGATATGCAATGGATTCTACAAGGAATTTTAAATAACTGCTTTTTCAGTTGTCCTTTCTATCCACCAGCCCCTTATATTAGAATTCCTTTAAGCATAATTTTTTTTAACGTATTTGCCAAAAAGTGAAAAGATGTTTCTTGATTAGACATCTTTCAGCTACATTAAGCTTCCATAGTTTAGCACATAACTTTTAATAACGAAGATGTTGCATCTCTAAATGATGTGCGTATTTAGCCTTCTGGGGCTTTAATAGAGGGTTTTGGTATTCTTGATTTGGGTTTTTCTGGGTTTTTTCTTTTTTTTAAACAACACTTGCTCCATCTAGCGGCACTTTCTCAAGGCAAGAATTAAAAAAACAAACAAACAAACAAACAAACAAAAACCTACACAATGGCAATAAGTACAAAATGTAGTATGCAGGAACATAAATCACAACAAAATCAGGAATCCTTCAATTCAGATAATTTGGCCTGTTTCCTAGCTTTTCCCTTTAACAACTACACAAAAAGAAGCAAAAAACATGACAACTTTTTATCTTTAGCATAAAATAAAAAGATAAACTATTACAGGGTAAAAATTCACTGTAGTTTTTTGTATAGCATCATTAGCAAATACATGAAAACAAATACTTCATTTTTTAAACTCTACTAAGATTTATTGTAACCATCTTTAATGTACTTATTAACATCTTAAAATAATCTACTTCATCAACAAAATGCCTTACCTTGCTGACACATCCAGCTCTAATTGGCTGGTGGTGTCTATTCAGCTGGACCTATTACCTGATAACACTGTTTCAGCTACACAAGGGAGAGGTTATTCTTAAACTAATTACATTGATGGCATGATGAGCAAAACCTCTTTGGGCCCAGGTTTGTCTCTGGGTAAGCAGCTGCCAGAAGATCTGTAAATTATTTTTTGATGGCAATAACTGAAGTGCAAATGTCTGGAGATTACTGTTTCAGCAATCTTTTTATTTGGACTTTTTTTTTAAAAAAAAAGTATCTTCCGTATTAGTTACAAGAGGTATTTATTTTTCGCATGTGATAAAAGTAGTCATTCTTACAAAAAAATTGTCAGATGCTGAGGGCACAGTCAATTTTTTTTAATATTTTCTGTTACAGCCTGCTCTGAAGAAACACATATCTACTCTTTTCAGTCTGTTGGTTCTCCCTCAACTTCTCTGCTTGAAACCCTGAAGAAGTATTGCCTATAAATCTGAACTTGAAATCAGACATTCTATGTTATGCATTTTGGTAAATTAAATTAGTCACTAAATTTCTGCATATCTGTTTCCCCATCTCTAATATTCACTAGTCATTGTAGAAATTAGTGTTTGAACAACTGTTGAAACTTGATACCAAGACCTCCTCTAGTTTTCCTAAAGTAAGCCAGGATGCAAGTTTACCTAACTCAAAGCTTAAAAAAAATTGAGAAAGGTTAACTACTCCACATAAAAATGGGATTTTATTTAAAATGGTTTCAAGTAATGCCATTTTAATTTCACTTGTTCATAATGCCATTTTAATTTCACTTCTTTATAGAATAGATTAAGCGAAAATGAAGACTACTCAGTTGAATAAACAGACTATTGAGGAAGGTGGCCATAGAGTATCATATACAATATACTATTTTACAGACACGTTGATGTCCCTCCCTGACCACCTACACAACAAAAAGAAAACATACATTTCTGTTTGTACACTATGCCTTGCTCACTGAGTTAAGGAGAGACAAGAACTCCAAACATACATTTCATAGAATCATAGAATCATAGAATTATAGAATGTTTGGGGTTGGAAGGGACCCCTAGAGGTCATCTAGTCCAACCCCCCTGCAGGAGCAGGGACACTGCTAACTAAATCAGGCTGCTCAGAGCGCTGTCCAACCTGGCCTTGAATGCTTCCAGGGATGGGGCCTCCACTACCTCTCTGGGTAACCTGTTCCAGTGTTTCACCACCGTCATAGTAAAGAATTTCTTCCTTATATCTAGTCTAAACCTACCCTGCTTCAGTTTAAAACCATTACCCCTTGCCTTGTCACAGCTGGCCCTACCAAAAAGATTTTCCCCATCTTTCCTGTGGGACATCTGAAGAATCAAGGACACTTAGTGAACAATCCAGACCGAATGCACCTGTTGTGTTTGTGAGCAGTAAGCCTCAAGGACATTGTGGGAGCTGCCTGCAGTCAAATAATGATGAGAA
>NW_009260335.1:761501-766470 GCF_000687185.1 Egretta garzetta
AAATGGGCACAATGTTTCCCTTCTTCCAGTCACCAGGGACTTCACCTGACTGCCATGACTTTTCAAATATCATGGAGAGGGGCTTGGCGACTACATCGGCCAATTCCCTCAGGACTCTGGGATGCATCTCATCAGGTCCCATGGACTTATGTGCATTCAGGTTCCTCAGGTGGTCACAAACCTGATCTTCTCTTACAGCAGGAGGGGTTTTGCCCTCCCAGTCCCCCTCATGCCATCCATCGACTCAGGAGGGCTGAGGAGAGAGGTTGCCAGTGAAGACTGAGGTGAAAAAGTTGTTGAGTACCTCAGCCTTCTCCTCATCTGCTGTTAACAGCTTGCCAGTCTCGCTCATCAGCGGGGGTACGCTTTCTTTAACCACCCTTTTCCAGCTGCTATACCTGTAGAAACCCTTCTTATTATTCTTTGCATCCCTAGCCAAGTTTAGCTCCAGCTGCGCCTTGGCCTTCCTGACCCCATTCCTACACAACTGGACCGCGTCCCTATACTCTTCCCACGATGCCTGTCCCTGCTTCCACTGCCTGTGCAGTTCCCTCTTCCTCCTTAGTTTGACCAGCATCTCTTGTCTCAACCACGCCGGTCTCTTTCCTTCTTTGTCCGATTTCTTACAGCTAGGGATCAAGAGCTCTTGCACTCTGTGGATCACATCCTTAAAGATCTGCCAGCTCTGTTCTGTTCCCCTGACCCTGAGAACCGTTTCCCAGGGAGTCCTTCTGACTATCTCCTTGAGGAGCTGGAATTTTGCTTTTCTAAAATTCAGAGTCCTGACTGTACTCTTTGTTCTTCCCATTTCCCTCAGGAGTGTGAGCTCTACCAGTGCATGATCACTGCAGCCCAGGCTGCCTCCGATCTTGACATCTCCGACAAGCTCGTTTGCATTGGTGACCACAGGAAATGCCTGACCAGCCAGAGCCATTTTTCTGCACTTAGAAAATATATTCGTCAGTTAGAAAATATATCCTTAAATGCTGTTTTCCAGGTGCCAATTCTAACAATTCATAATATAATATTCTGCCCCATTGAGTACTGTTACACTTGTTAACATAAATTATTTAAATGTGTAGCTATCTTTTTAATCCAAGTTCAGTTACTCTAATCTTATTGAGCCAAAAATGTTATGCTTGGTTGCCTTGGGGATGTCACACTCAGAGTATGTTCACAGATTACTAGAAATTCTAGCATACTGCAACCACTACAGGCAATGATAGTCCTTCGTTTACCATCTGTAACTATAGCAAATTTGTTTTCAGACCCTCACACATTTTGTTTTACTATATAACTGAGAAACACAATGATAGAAAAAGAGAGAGAACACTCAGAATATTGCAACGAGGACTATTCTTCAAGTCTGTAGCTAAACTGAAAAAAATATTGCTTGAGGCTTAGCACAATTACTTCTTCCTTTTCTTTGATAGCAGAAAAGGAAGTTTTAAGCTGAAAAAGGCAATATTTTAAATCAAAACAAAGGAAACAAGCACTTGAAAAACTAGACATAAAAAGATTTATTTTCCAGTCACAAAATGGTAGCAGAACCAATATATGAGGTGTGAATTCAGATACTCATTTTCCCTGGGAATCAGAAGACTTAGTTCTAAATGGCTGTAAGATGGGAGAATGTCCCAAATACCCAGCTGCAACACTTTATCTCTGCTGAAGCTTGCACGAATATCTATGCATCAGTGGAAAAACTGCAACCTGATCAACCTCCCTGTCAATAAAATAGGGAAAGGTTGCAAGCAGACAAACACATTTCCCCTCATTGCAATGAATATTTTATGTAACACGAAACATTTGAGAAGGACAGCAAGAGATAGCCCACCAAATGTTGCATGATCCAGTATTTGGGACAGTCTTCTAAGATGTGGGGGTTTGATTCCAATTTTTGTTCTAATTAGAAGATAGACAACTCTAAAGAAAATGAGGACAGCTTCTTTCTCAAATGTACAGCAGCCATCTCCTTTGTCAATTCTAGTCCCAAACATATATCGAATGCACAGGACTAGGGTGGGGGATATCACTGTTTCAGGGCAGGTTTTTTTTCATTCGAAGTATCTGCAAATTGACTTAAACCCACGTTTTTGGCAAAGAAGCAATCCGCATTTTTAGGAGTGGTATTATGAAGCTTTGATGCCTACAACTAAGCAATCCTATTGGTTTGAAAGGCATTTAAACAAAGTATCTATTTTTAATTTCTCAGTGACATGCTCTTCAAAGAACTCTGGGAGCTGCCAGTGACCTCCACCTCTGGATAAAGGATTTAACTGCTGAAGTAAGTACATGTTGGTCTACTTTTCTGCCCAACACTATTTTTAAACAACAAAGAGGATGTATTTGTGAATGGCAAATAACCCAAATAGAAGAAATTAATGGATTAAGGAGATTAAGTTGCATAGGAAGTTGTGCCGGTACATGCAAAAAAAAATGGATACCAAAACGTTTCAGGTTTTGGTGTCTATTTTTAGTTTGGTGGGTTTTTTACCTGAAGTGAGTTAAGAAAAAATGTCATTTTTTACCTAAGGTGAATTAAAATCTGCCTTATTTGGCATTTAGATATCTTTGGTTATAAAAGCCATCCTCCCAGTAGATAATGGAGATGTAATGCTCTCAGTCTTCAATCATTATTAGATTTATGTTAGACTGACCCTCCTTCAAATCTAAATTTTGTACAAATTTAAACAATGCTGAAATCATCCTAATATTTCACAGTTTCTCTGTGGTTGTCCAGTAGCCCAATTAGCCACCACTTGCACCAGAATGTTTTGACTGGATTACTTGATCAGGCTAAACTGGAAAAGGCTCAGCCATTAGGAGAAGCGAGAGTACTAAGTGTAACTGGAACCTTGCAAACTGAATAGATGACCTCTCATCATGTCTGTAAAGAGGTGAATGTTCTATTTCATCCATCTCAAAAAAGTACATCATATTCCCACATCTAGTTCCAGCTGGCACCAAAACAATATAATTCTACTTTGCATTGCTATGCACTAGAGTATACAAAGGATTGTGGTATACAACAGGTATATCTGAAGCAGTTTTAAAAAGGGAAAATATTGCCACCAAGAGAATTAAGCTTGTAGTCTGTTCTTATCTCTCAGATGAATCTCCTAAAGCATTTAATCTTCAGGCAATTCTTCTCCAAATTCCCAGCATCTTGAGCTATACACAGCCTTTCCATTAACTTTCAGCCTAAGCTTCCGCTGGAGTCCCATACCCACCAAAATGTCTATGTAAGCCTGCTTACTACTTCATGTGCTTCATTAAGTACAAACACAATCACTACATCCTTGGTTGAAGAGGCAATTTCTACCTTTTTTTCAGTTACAAAAGCTTGCAGTTTCTCAATCCAGCTACCTGGAAAATGGCTGTCACATTCCCACATGCATGTCAGCACATTTCTGCATGCACAAAGGCAGACTTCTCCTTCTCAGATCAGGATGCAATTTTCAATTACCTCCTCATGGCTCCCAGCTACACTCTTGGTTTTCTGCCTCCATATAATCCCTGATGCATTGTGATAGGAATCACTCCTGTCTCAGAAAATAACAGTCTCTCATTACCA
Source organism: Egretta garzetta (assembly GCF_000687185.1). Lineage (NCBI taxonomy): Eukaryota > Metazoa > Chordata > Aves > Pelecaniformes > Ardeidae > Egretta > Egretta garzetta. Next base: position 765,079 of record NW_009260335.1, read on the forward strand.
CTGAATTTTTAAACTACATCTTTACAACTCTTCTCCTCTTTGCTTTCACTGTGGATATCTTTCTTATTCTGACCCTATGTCTGAAAGATTTAATTTACTCACTGAATAGTGTTTTTTCTGTCATTGATCTGCAATTCATAGCATGTTATCAACTTGATTGCTTCTTCTCACACACACACACACTTTGACCATTTAAATATATTAGTCTAAATTTTAATTTCGTGTCTCTTAAAACATCAAGAAGTTCATGATTATTTTTCTGCTACAAATTAAAAAAAAAAAACCTACCAGAAAACACCAGCCCCTACCTCTCCAATTTAGCTTCTGTTTCTCTTTTTAAATTTACATTTGGCAGATAACCAACATAAGTACCCTGACAGTATTAAAACAAAGTAACTTTCCCAAGTGGCTTCCCCAGCAGTTCAATGTTTTCAGCAAGCTGATCCGAGAGAAACTGGGAGATGACAATTAGTTTCTGAGTGAATGGTAGTTCATGAATGACCTGGACAAGGGGACAGAGTGTACCATCAGCAAGTTTGCTAATGACACAAAAGTGGGAGGAGTGGCTGATACGCCGGAAGGCTGTGCTGCCATTCCCTGGACAGGCGGGAGAGTTGGACGGAGAGGAACCTGATGAATTTCAAGAAGGGCAAGTGTATTGGGTGAGCAGCACAGAGATGTGCTTTCTATTGGTATGTAGAAAGTGGTTGATAACACGCCAATTTTTTGGCTACTGCTGAGCAGTGCTTGAACAGCATCAAGGCTGTGCCTCCAATATTCCACCACCACCACCAGTGGGCTGGAAGGGGGCAACATCTTGGGAGGGGACATAGCCAAGACACCTGACCCAAACCAACGAAAGGGATATTCCATATCATGCGACGTCAGCTTAGATATGAAAACTAAGGGAAAAGGAAGAGGAGGGGGGACATTCGTCTTTTGCAACGTTTTGTCTTCAGGAAGGAACAACTATGTATACTGAAGCCGTACTTCCCGGGAAGTGTCTGGACACCGCCTGTTAATGGGAAGTAGAGAATAAAATCTTGTTTTGTTTCCTTTTGCTACTGCGTGCGGTCTTTGCTTTTGCTTTTTTTTTCCCCTTCATTAAGCTGCCATTATCTTGACCCACGAGCGCCTTGATTTACTTTTCTCTCTGTCCAGTTAGAGGGGAGTGATAGAGCAGCTTTGGTGGGCCCCTGGCATCCAGCCAGGGTCAAACCACCACAGCAAGTGTCAAGTGATGTAACTGGGGAGGTTGAACCCCATGCACCAGTACGGGCTGGGGAATGACCTGCTGGAAAGCAGCTTTGCCAAAAGGGACCTGGGAATCCTGGTGGATGACATGCTGACCGTTAGCCAGCAGTGTGCCCTTGTTGCCAAGAAGGCCAATGG
>NW_009260335.1:766509-776265 GCF_000687185.1 Egretta garzetta
ACTCTGCCCTGGTGAGACCCCACCTGGAGTACTGTGTCCAGTTCTGGGCTCCCCAGTTCAAGAAAGATGAGGAACTCCTAGAGAGTCCAGAGGAGGGCAACAAAGATGATGAGAGGACTGGAGCATCTCCCCTATGAGGAAAGGCTGAGGGCGCTGGGCTTGTTCAGCCTGAAGAAGAGAAGACTGAGAAGGGACTTCATCAACACATACAAATATCTTAAGGGTGGATATCACGAGGACGGAGCCAGACTTTGCAGTGGTGCCCAGAGATAGGACAAGGGGCAATGGGCACAAACTGAAGCATAAGAGGCTTCAGCTGAATATGAGGAAGAAGTTCTTTACTTTGAGGGTGAAAGAGCACTGGAACAGGATTCCCTGGGGGGTTGTGGAGTCTCTTTCTCTGGAGATATTCAAAGCCCACCTGGATGATGTCCTCTGCAACCTGCTCTAGGTGAACCTGCTTTAGCCGGGGGGTTGGACTAGATGATCTCCTGAGGTCCCTTCCAACCCTTGCCGTTCTGTGATTCTGTGATTTGGACGGAAGTAACATAAATAGTACTTTTCTTAACTTCTCAGAAATAAGACCAAAGTGTCTTTCACATGTGATACCAGCTGTACCACAAAGTTCAAGGAGATGCCATATTATAACCAGAGATTAATATCCATGCTGAAGGGATTGCTATAAACACAGGCTTTTGAAGAAACCTCTCTCAAACTTGCCCTTGCATCTTTTGTATTTATTAAAAGACATTAGCACAAACAAGGACAGGTCAACAGATTTTTCAGATTTCAGAAGGATCTCTGGTCCATGTTCTACACAAGATGTATGAAATACATGCAGCCTCTTGGTTGTGCCATGCAATGTTTTGTTATCCTGGATCAAAGAAGAAGACAAAAGAAGGGAAATAAAATGTCAATTTTTTAAATGGTAGAAGGTTAACTGCCCTCCTGGCTCATATGAGATCCTATGCTTTTCAGGGGTCTGGAAACAGAGAGAAATGAGATTTCTTTGAAATGACAGGTAAGAAAAAGAAATTTAGAATGATCAGAAAAAGGTGCCACCCGGAACTTCAGGGACAGCCTTACCCGAGTTAGGTGAACAGGCAAAAGGATGGCAATGGAAATTCACTATTGACAAACAGAAATTATGAACACTAGAGGGAAAAAGACCCTATTTATATACCTTATCAGCTCCTAAAAAGCACTTTGCCATCTCTGTGGGCAGCATAATAAAAACTTTTCTTCAGCATCCCAGCTGCAATAAAAAAAAAAAAAAGCTAAATACAATGATAGTCTACACTGAGTGATGCTGTGATAAAGTGTATTATGCTTTTATATTGAAACCAATGGCTCACAAAGCCATTTAAAAGAAGTACTTTTAAAATATGACCTGTAATTAGCTGTTGAATGTTATTGACACAGCAGGTTGCAAAGGACAAGAATTTAAACACTAGTGAAATGAATGAAAAGAGATTAGATATTCATTTGAACATCACAAATAACCAGTGCTGTAAAGGTAGGCCTTCTGCCAAGTGCTGTCTGGCAGCAACAAGGATTAGAGTCAGCTTTGAGGGGTCCTTATTAAATTATGCAAGTCACAGTGAGTAAAGCCTCCATCACAGGAGGAGGGATGTTTCCCAGTGTGTAAATTACACCATAGACAGTGTAATGTGGGGGCAGCACTTCCCCACTAAATGAGGGAGATAAGGAGGCTCCCATATAAAAGAAAAAAACCTATTTTACTTTTAAGAGGAAGAGAATGAACACAATATATTGATTTGAACAAACCAATTTGTCCACAGAGGGCAAAACTCCCAGAACTTATCTCCCAGTCCTGCAAACATGCCTGACTGTGGGTAGGCGAGCCAAAGATACTTTTTTTGCCTGGTTGCCCAGACACATCATCTCAACCCTTCTGTTGTCCCAGCTCCATCTGTTGTGGTTTACTGAGCCACCTTTCACAGAAACCCTCTTAGTATTTCAGTTCAGGAGTGCAACAGCCTTGAGTATTCACAGCCATCTTCCTTATATCAAAAGGAGGAATCCAAATATATTACTCTCTTTTCCCACAAAATATACAGACATACACACACAAGAACATACACTGAAACAATCTCCTCTCAAGGACTGCCTTTTCACACATTTTCTTCATCCCAAGGCTCCTCAGTTAAGGACAATGTGTAGACAAGGCAGCTTTCCACAATATATTTAAAAGAAACCAAAAAAAACCCAAACAAAAAAAAATCCCAAACCAAAAGCCTAAATGTTGTGACAAAACCCACCTTTTCTGTATTTAACAGCAAAATACTCCCCAAGATCTCATGTCATAAGTGTAAATTACACCTGCCAAGATGGGTTCATTGGTTTATTCTTCTGGTGCTGTTTGCTTGTCTTCAGGGGCCCTTTCTCTTAATGGGCCTTCATTTCTCTTCTCACAAAGAAGCTAATATCTTCCTTTGGACTGGTTAATATAACTAAGCAGATTTTGGAAAGAATATTAGTATTTTTTACTTTTTAAAACCTAAGCCAATTTCTAACCAAAGCAACTGGCTCATTTTTCGCTGAGGTAAGTGCCAGAGCAATGCGCTGAAAAATGCGTTGCAGCAGCTGGATGCCTCTGTGCTAAGATGCAAAGAAATGACCACGAGGTGTCTAAAAAAAAGAGAAAGCAAAGCAGTCGCATCTACATGAAGCATCTAGAAAATGCAGCAAACTATAACAAGAAGTTACAGCAACAAAATTACTACTTTAAATTCATTGTATGAAAGGAAATAACTTATGCTTCTGTTAAATATAATCAGGAAGAAATCTAACATAGCATCTCACTTCTGTCTGCATTCGTCCCTGCTCCAACTTTGCAGCATGGCTGCTGGTATCCCAAGAATCGAGGCATCAGCTACCCCTGATGCAAGGTGAGGGCTGTAAGGAGGGGACGACCTTTCCCAAGCAATGGACCACAAATGTTTCCAAAGCACAGCCCCACGCACACCACCTTTGTAGCAAAAGTCACAGAACTGATTAAGCCTTTCCTGTGAGTGGCATTTGACAGGATCCCTGCATGAATATGCTTATCCAGCTGTTGTCAAAAAATCTCTCATGTATCCATGCCTCTCTATATTCTTCAGGTAAGAGGACAGCTTATAGCAAAATTTACCCCGTATTGTGTGTTTTCCACCATCATAGTATTTATTCCAAAACAGCTTCTACTTCTTTAGTCTTTAACAGAACAAAATTTACCCAAGTTCAGATGTTGCATTTATGGTATAAAGAAACTTTAAGTACAACTGGTACAAAACAGAAGCAATTCTGTTTTTGTAAAATACTGACAATGCACTGAAATGCCAAAGTACAGATCAGGCATTGAGTACAGATTATACAGTCCTAGCATTCCTGAAAACATGTGAAATGCTATTCTGGAAAATGATACACCCAGAGAAACACAGGCATGAAAACTGGTCCCAGACACCAGCACTGTATTTCCAAGTTCTGGAAAAAAAGTCAAGTGCAACATGGACAGAAATGAGGATTCATGGGAAAATCAGATGCTACAAGAAGAATAAGAAAAATAATAAGAAAATAAGAATAATACAGAGCTCAGGAAATAGATATCTATGGATAGACATATCAAAATACAAATATACAGATATTTGCATATCTGTAGTACCAACAGAAAATGTGAGTATAGGGAGTTCTGCTGTTTGTTTCAACATTCATTTGACAACTGCTGTAAATTAAGACAGATTACAGTAGAGTATGAAATTTGCCTCCCTGTAATGTTTCCCAAGAGTTACATATAGCATGATTGTAGAAATTAACCTATATCACAACTACTACAATATTAAATGTTAATTAATATCACAATGGCAAATACTTACTGGCAAAAATTCATAGATGTGTTTCAGAAAAAAAATGGAAGCAGTTGTACAGAAATTTCTGTTTCACAAGAGGTGATACAGTAGTGAGAGTCAGCACTTGGGGGGGAGAGAGAGAGATGCAGGAAAAACCAGGGAAAATTATGAGGGCAAAGACTGATCAGTATGAAGGAAAAGAAAGAAAGAGAAAAGATGCTGAGGCCCTGACCCAGACAAATGCAAATTCTTCTGCTGGCATCTCATTTTTAAAAGCTCATTTAAAAGCTGTATTGGTTCAAGTGATTTTCACGTAAACTACAGAATTTGGCTAAATTTTTTTTTAAAAAAAAGGCAGAAACTTTTAAATTCTTGATTAACATCATCCTAACAAAATTACAAATAGCCTTAAGATGGTGACCAAACCAGTTTTCACATTCAGACTTACACTTGAAGTGTAACAGAAAACATTGTAATGGATAAGTGTTAGTCATATACCAAAGCTTAGTGCTTTATAATTCTAACTCTTTTGTCTCTTACCAGAAAGCATCATTATTAAAAAAACAAAACTATTTGAATATCATTATTCATGAACAGCTTATATGAGCGGTGTTTTGAGGTTTCCATAAATAAGCATGAACACAATTAAAACTGATTTTGCAAACAGATTGTCAGAGACTAACTGTGTTCACAGAGACAACAGTTACCCAAAAAATTACCAGTATTTCACAGATCATTTAATTTTATCTGAAATTTTTTGTTATTTTCAGTGTGTCTTATCCTCATACATAAACTTTAAAACATGGCTGAAAAAGCATCAGGTCTGACAACCTAACTTAGTTTGCAATCTTTTACAGGTATGCATAGCTTTAAGCATCAAAAGAACACCAAACAATATTTAATTCATCTACAGCAAGTATGAAGATTTATATTTTTAAAGCAAACTCACCGTTTTCTCCTATTTTACATTTTTTTAAAAATTTCAAAATAAATACAGATCTAGACATTTAATTGGATTATTTAAACAGTCAATTTTATCTCTTGAGCAGTTTCAGTAGTTTTAATGAGCTTGGATTTCATCAAGAGGGAAATAATTTTTCAGATAGTTCATAAAGCTCAATCCATCAGATATTTTAAAATTAATAGATGCTGACACCTGCTTCTTTGAACAAATTTCAAGTCTTTCTTTGTGCAACCATTTTAGATTAAAGCTTGAAACATAGAAATTAGGCCATGGCCCTGGAAAGCAGACTTCACAGGTAGATTTTTTTGCTTGGATAATACAGGTCTTGATAATATTTCAATAATATATTAAAACATTGCTACAAGTCCATGTATTTTTTTAGAAAATAGATAGAAAACATATTATTTAAACAAGCCTGTTTGTTGAAGACCGAAATATAGCAAGAGCATCCTGTTCTTGTATAACACCATTTTGGCCCTGAATCCCCTCATTGTTTAAATAGATGTCCAGCTTTAAAGACAAAATTAATGCCAAGAACTTTAATGAAATTATGTTTCAGCTAGACAGGGGCCTCTAACTGCATTTTTCCTGGACAGTGTGACAGACTCGCAAACAAAAGAAGTGAGTAACCTTACAGCAAGCTAACACAGAAAAACATTAAAATGCTCAAGAACAGGATAGACTTAGGACCTGAATGTCAAAATACACTCTATAGCCCTTTTTGCATGGTATTCATGAGTCCAAAAAACATTTTTCAGTCCAATTCTGCCTCTAGAAATTTGTTTTACTGAGTTTTGTACTATCCCAACTAAAGAGATAGTGCTAACAGAAATCTGAACTCATCTCAGTATTCCTTTCAAGTTTGTTACCATAACTTCTTGTTCCCAGAAAACATGAAAAAATGGGTTACTACTCTGACATGAAAACAAGACAAAATACTACTTTACGCATGCCAACTGACTTTTTTTGTGTTGAGCTTTACATTATGACAGCAACTCACACACCCAGACTGCTCAGATATTGTTCATTCCCTTGAACGATGAGTAACGTCCCAAACAGGTTAACTGTATTAGATCATTTTAGCAGCACTTGCTAGTCGAAAGGTTTAGTCGTCTCCAAAGGCACATTTCCATCCTTCTCCAAACATTTAATAACTTTATCAGTTGGGGTGCTGCAACATCAAAATATTGGAGGGAGGAGGGGATATTATTCAAGAGAGAAAGACAGCAGCAATCTCCAGAGAGGAAACAGATGAACAATTCAGAAGATAACACAATTTTATCAAATGTTTTATGAAAATGTTAATTTTTCTTTATAACAGTTGAAAACTTTTCCCATGGTTTTCAAAATACTATTTCTAACCATTTATATTTCAAAATCTGTGTATGCACCCATGTTTCTCATTTGAAGACTCACACTGAAGTGCAACATTATGAGGCAAACTCTCAGGAAACCATGCCTAGCATGCCTTCCTTCTCTGCTAGAAGAGTTGCTTTTCAGTTCTGCAGGTTTCCCCTACAGGGTCAGACAGGTATCTACACAGGTTTTGAGGGTGCTTCCTCACAAACCACAGTGAGTACAGTGTCATAGTCCAATCAATTAATTCTGGTGCACAGGAAAGAAATGACAATTTGCTGGGATGGTGCACCCTATCTTCTGATACCTCACTGAGTGCCTCTATAAGTGTTGCACTGTGCCGTCAGGAACTTGAGGCAGCTCAAGTATCCCCAGCCTGTGCAGCCAAGAACACTGCCACCATTGCCAACACCTTACTAAGCTACAAATACAGTATCTGTAGTACTCAAATAAATTGTTTATACTTAAATACATATATTTATTTTCTTTCCCTCAAATAAAAAGGAAAAGAAACCAGTGTTTCACCACAAAAAGTATCACTTGCTTCACACTGCTCCTATTGAAGACAGAGGTAAATCTGCTAACCCCAATGGCAGCAGAGCTTGGCCAATATCAAATACTCTTGAGAACTCCCAGCCTTCATCTCTAGTGACTTGAGAACACACAAAAGAAGGATCAAGTTGTTACCTTATTTGTGTCATAACATTTTCTGCAAGAGATGTCACAGTTCCTTGAGTTTAATGAGCTGTGACATTTGGTGATGAAATCAAACCTGTTGCTCTAAAGGTTCCTCCTATGAAAGCTCTCATGGAACAAGAAATTGAGGATTTTGAGGGAATTTTTTTTCCTTCATACTGTGATACAAAAGAAAAAAAAATCTGAATTACATTCTCTTGTTTTCCAAGTCTGGTTCTCTTAAACAACACCTCTCACACCCTTGGCTTCCCTTAATGTCTCACCCTCCTCGAACCTCAGGAGTGCATCAGAGAAATGTGACAGCATTTTGAAATCACACAAGGCATTTTTGCCTGGGTTGGAGCCCAGAGCGTAAAGTGGGGCTTAAAATTCTCCAGCTGCCACTTTCATCCTAAGCACTTTTCATGCTCCTCCACTATGGTATGACTATTAAACTCTCTTTCCATGGCCAAAGAGGTTGATAGCAGGCTTGCTGATGGGTGGATGACTGGTTGCCCATGCAGGGTCCCCCAGCTTGACCCCTCCGAGCAGCCCTACTCTCACCACCCCCTTACTGTGCCTATGATCACTAAGCAAGGAAGAGGACATTTGTCACCAGGAGGTGGTTTTCCACAGCATCATTGGTGTTTCTTGGGCTTGATTTTGAGGGCAGGGGCTGGGTGCTGTGAGTGGGAAGCAAGGATGAAGGATAGAGATAAGGCAGATTTCAAAGGCTTTGAGAAATATCAGTTCAGCTTAAAAACACCTCAGAAATCAAACCAGCCAGAGAAAAATAGAAATCACTAGGGGCACAAAAAATTGGATTAGTTTAGCCTGTTAATCTATAATACAAAGTATGGACCAAGTTGTTCAGGAAAATTCTCAGTGGGAAATCTTAAGAATTCATAATTGAAGCAAAAAGGCAGCTGTGCCATTTGGAGTGTTTCCTGGCTCAAAAATTACAAAATCCAGAAAGCAGTGACTGACAATGTCAGTGTCAATGACTGACAGTCAATGCAGGACTTCCTGAAGCAAACAAAAAAGAATCACAATTTCATACTGGCAATAAAGTTTTTAATGTCTGCAAGAAGGGAAAAAACCCTTTTCTTTCACCAAAGTATTAAAAAGATATCATGCACCTTTCTCCCCCTATTTACCACAAGTATGTTAATTAGGTGATTTACAGTTAACAGCAAATACAGCATAACTTGTTCACATGCTTTGAATGAGAAGACACTAAGGGACTAGAGGTTGGCAGCAAAGGGCTTTTCTCTGCTCATTTTGACTGGGATAGGGTTAACTTTTTTCCATAGTAGGTGGTATGGAGATATGTTTTGGATTTGTGCTGGAAACAGGGGTGATAACACAGGGATGTTTTAGTTACTGGTGAGCAGGGCTTACACAGGGCCAAGGCTGGGGGTGCACAAGAAGCTGGGAGGGGACACAGTCAGGACAGCTGACCCAAACTGACCAGAGGGCTATTCCAGACCATATGACATCCTGCTCAGCAACAAGAACCTGGGGGAAGAAGAAGGAAGAGGGGGACATTCAGAGTGATGGCATTTGTCTTCCCAAGTCACTGTTATGCATGATGGAGCCCTGCTTTCCTGGAGATGGCTCTGAACACCTGCCTGCTGATGGGAAGTGGTAAATGAATTCCTTGTTTTGCTTTGCTTGCATGCGTGGCTTTTGCTTTACCTATTAAACTGTCTTTATCTCAACCCATAAGTTTTCTCACTTTACTCTTCTGATTCTCTCCCCCATCCCACCAGAGGGGAGTGAGCAAGCAGTTGTGTGGGGCTTAGCTGCCAGCTGGAGTTCTGGAAGTATTCACTGATGAGCTTAATTTTTCCAACACAATGTGAAAAGTAAAACCAAAGATACTGCATTCTCTAAACCAATTTCTATAGCATTTTAAAACTTACATCTCTATACCAGCTTATACTCTTTCCAGATTCAGCTGAGATTTTATAGTTCAAAATAGCATTTTTTTAATTTTAAATACTACTTGGGGACACTGCTTTAGGGAATAATAATGATTTCAGGCTTGAGGGTAGATTTTGCTCTCATAACAAAAATCCATAACAAAACTCTCCTTGAATTTAGTGGCACGAGGATCAGACCTGCTAGTCATAGAATCATAGAATCATAGAATCATAGAATCATAGAATGTTTAGGGTTGGAAGGGACCGCTAGTGGTCATCTAGTCCAACCCCCCTGCAGTGAGCAGGGACACTGCTAACTAGATCAGATTGCTCAGAGCCCCATCCAACCTGGCCTTGAATGTTTCCAGGGATGGGGCCTCCACTACCTCTCTGGGCAACCTGTTCCAGTGGTTTACCACCCTCATTGTAAAGAATTTTTTCCTTATATCTAGCCTAAACCTACCCCGATTTAGTTTAAAACCATTACCCCTTGTCCTAACGCAGCTGGCCCTACTAAAAAGGTTTTCCCCCTCTTTCCTATAGGCCCCCTTTAGGTACTGAAAGGCCGCAATCAGGTCTCCCCGCAGCCTTCTTTTCTCTAGACTGAACAAGCCCAACTCTCTCAGCCTGTCCTCATAGGAGAGGTGCTCCAGCCCTCGGATCATTTTAGTAGCCCTCTTCTGGACCCGCTCCAACACTTCCATGTCCTTCTTGTGCTGAGGGCTCCAGAGCTGGACGCAGTACTCTAGGTGAGGTCTCACCAGAGCTGAGTAGAGGGGCAGAATTACCTCCCTCGACCTGCTGGCCACGCTCCTCCTGATGCAGCCCAGAGTACGGTTGGCCTTCTGGGCTGCCAGGGCACATTGCCGGCTCATGTCCAGCTTTTTATCCACCAGCACCCCCAAGTCCCTCTCGGCAGGGCTGCTCTCAATCCTTTCTCCCCCCAGGCTGTATTGATACTGGGGGTTACCCCATCCCAGGTGCAGGA
>NW_009260335.1:776952-783735 GCF_000687185.1 Egretta garzetta
TGGACTTGTGTGCATTCAGGTTCCTCAGGTGGTCACGAACCTGGTCTTCTCCTACAGCAGGAGGGGTTTTGCCCTCCCGGTGCCCCTCATGCCATCCATCGACTCGGGAGGGGTGAGGAGAGAGGTTGCCAGTGAAGACTGAGGCAAAAAAGTCGTTGAGTACCTCAGCCTTCTCCTCATCTGCTGTTACCAGCCTGCCAGTCTTGCTCATCAGTGGGGGTACACTTTCTTTAACCATCCTTTTCCGGCTGATATACCTGTAGAAACCCTTCTTATTATTCTTCGCATCCCTAGCCAAGTTCAGTTCCAGCTGCGCCTTGGCCTTCCTGACCCCATTCCTACACAACCTGACCGCTTCCCTATATTCTTCCCAGGATACCTGTCCCTGCTTCCACTGCCTGTGCAGTTCCCTCTTCTTCCTTAGTTCGACCAGCATCTCTTGTCTCAGCCACGCCGGTCTCTTCCCTTCTTTTCCTGATTTCTTACAGCTAGGGATCGAGAGCTCTTGCGCTCTGTGGATCACATCCTTAAAGATCCGCCAGCTCTGTTCTGCTCCCCTGTCTCTGAGGACCGTTTCCCAGGGAGTTCTTCTGACTATCTCCTTGAGGAGCTGGAAGTTTGCTTTTCTAAAATTTAGGGTCCTGACTATACTCTTTGTTCTTGTCATTTCCCTTAGGAGCGTGAGCTCCACCAGCGCGTGGTCACTGCAGCCCAGGCTGCCTCCGATCTTGACATCTCCGACGAGCTCGCTTGCATTGGTGACCACCAGGTCCAGTATCGCATCCCCTCGGGTAGGGGTGTCTATTACCTGGCTTAAGAAGTTGTCCTCAATGCATTCGAGAAACCTGCTGGATTGCCTACATCCTGCCATGTTGGTTTTCCAGCAGATGTCGGGGTGGTTGAAGTCCCCCAGCAGGACAAGAGCCTGCGAGCGTGAAGCCTCCCGGAGCTGGAGGAAGAACGCTTCGTCAGTCGGCTCCCCTTGATCTGGCAGCCTGTAGTAGGCACCAACCACCAGGTTCCCTTTGTTGCCTCTTCCTCCGATTTTGACCCATAAGCTTTCGACCTGCTCGTGGCTATTCTTCAGGGTCAGCTCTTCACACTGTAACGATTTCTTGATGTAGAGGGCAACGCCTCCGCCCCTCCTTCCTCTCCTGTCCCTTCTGAACAGCCTGTAGCCATCCATAGCTACATTCCAGTCGTGGGTTTCATCCCACCAAGTTTCTGTAATGGCAATCAGGTCGTAGCTTTCTAGCAGCACAATAGCTTCCAACTCCTCTTGTTTGTTCCCCATGCTGCATGCGTTTGTATAGAGGCATCTCATCTGGGCTGTCGACCTCATCGCCTTCATAGCAGTACACTCCTTGTTTCCTTTGAGGTGTTTCATGGGCTTTTCCTTGTTGGCTCCTATTACCTCAGGAGCCTCTGGCTCACCACCGCCAGACTTCAACTTCGCTGCAGCGCCCAAGTCTGCATTCTTCACTTCAACAAGACAAATTGCCTGTGTCAGAGTACATCTGAAGTAGGCAATTTGGAATAACAAAAAAATTATATTAATATTGTCTCTATTGCCTAACCTTCTGGCTGCATTGCAACCCAGGCCTCTTTAATAGACTAACAGTAAAAAAAAATATGTACACAGTAAATCTAACTTAATGACTGAGTAAAATGAAGATATCAATGGTGAAAAAAATTGGGATTATTAAATTATTTGTGTCTGGTAAAGGCAAGAGAGAATTCTATGCATCTCACACAAATGTCAACAGAACTATAAAATTAAGAGATGCTTGATCATATGGTTTTTTTGCTTAGGCTATGTTTTGGAAAAGTTTAGTTAATAAATGGCCAGTAGGACTAATGCTCATACATTCCACCTATGCAAAGTTTTTTTCAAATTTGTGTAATCTAGTAATATTTCAGATTTATGAATTGAAAAGTGATCATATAAATACTGATATTTTAGAACTGCTAAACCAAAATTCTTTTTTATAAAGTAGACAAAGTGGCCCAGTACTTCATAACAAAGGCTAGAAACAAACATTACTAGCACGAGAAAAAAACAGATCCTATCTTTTCAGTGCAAACATTTCTAACATTGATCAACCATCCAACATGAGATAAAAGCCACTCTAGAGCAAGTTCTGCTCAGCACCAAGCTAGGATTGATAATTTCTGGTGATGCTAAAAGCTAACAGGAACTTTCAGAGATTGTTCTTTACAGTACATATTTTACGTTAGGGAAAAACAGAACAAAACAAAACAAACTTAACTTAAAAGGAATTCAGAGGTTTTCTTTTTTGTGTCTACAAAAATAACTCCAGCAGAGATGTATTAATGAGTAACTTGCAGGAAGGCAAAGGGACAACATTAATTTAACCAGCTGCATGGTTTTACAAGTTATACTTTAAGTACAAATAAGGCATTCCCAGAGCAACATTAAATAGGATCCTTTCTAAATTCCCAGAGTGGCTCAGGGAAAAGCTATCTGTATCAAGCAAGTATCCAGTTCTTAGAGTTCATCCAACCTATGTAATCTAACAGAAAAGCTTTTAAATAATTTAAAATAAACTGGGAGGTATCCTACATTTATGGAGGGAAGAAAACTTAATAAGAAGAAAAATGTTAGGTGTGAATACTGACCATTTTCAAGCAGTACATTCTGTCAACATGGACATCAGCCTTTTTTGTTTTCATTACTGGCATGTTTCATGTGTTAACATACATATGAATGTATGTATCAACACATAAATCAATATGGGGAATAAAGCCATTAATAGGTAATGACAACTTACAGAAACAGAGAATAGTGCAGACTAGATTTACAATTAACAAAACAATATTTATGTATGAAATGCCATACCTCACCTGCACTGGTGATTGCAGACAGAATATTAATTTGCAAAGGGGTTGAAACCAGCATAATTAGAGAGAGAAGCAGAGGTAATTGGCTGAGGTATCACAGAAACAGAAGAAAAAACACTGTGAAGTAGAAACCATGGATATAAAAAAAAAAAAAATTATCAAAAAATAGGAGCTCAAAACCAAATCTTCTTAAATATCTTTTGCACAAAGATGCTATAAAGCATATTTTAGTAGGAGTTTTAGGAATGCAAAATCAGAAAAAAAATTTTTACTCAACAGCCAGAAAAATCACCGAAGCCACAAATAGCTACAAGCCTTCTATGACTTAAAATCTAGACGTGTTTTTTTTCACTTTTTTATATTCTACACAGGAAATGTAAGATAGACTGTAGAAACTTCTATTTTGAACTGAACCAAAATAAATGTAAGAAAGTAAAAACACAAATATCCTTTTTTAAATTCTCTCAAAAAAAATGGTTCTTCTTCTCCCATCCTAACACTAAGACTTGTAACAGTTTGCTTCCAGTTATAAAAAACAGACTTAAGTATTCACCCCACCCCCCAGAAAAATCCTCCTCACGGTTAGTGAGGAGTAGACGCTCTGAGATTAATAAAACAGACCATTCCCATCGATGTCTCCCAAGACAGCAGATATACTTAGAGCTGGCCAACGCACATTTGCATTGATATAAGCCACAACAGGTGGCTTTGTCATCATATTTCATCATATTTTTTCCCTTTTTGCACAAATTTTAGCATTAGTTACATCAATTTGTAATATAAATCACAATACTTTCTACTCAGCCACAAGCATTTGAGCCCACTGTTCCCAGAAGTTATCATCCCAAATTACAGACTTCTGTAAAACCCTGGGAATGAAAAACTGAGGCCTTGGCAAAACCATTGGTTTTAGTTTTGTGCAAAAGTTCAGATGTCCTGCAGCAGGGCAAGAAAGAGGACTTTGTACCCCCCCCCCAACACCAATTTCAGTGCCAGCTAGGGTGCTAAAAGAATGGCACTTGTGACTGGGCTGCACTGAGCTATTTCAATGATGCAACAGTGCAATAAATCCAGATTAATTTATTGGTTACATTTGGCTTACAGTTAATACTTGTTACAGACTGAAACTCAGTTTGTACTGCAAGTTCTGTAGGTTAGAGACTATCTTTTCCACTATGTATTTTTAATGTGCAGGACAAAAATCTCAAGCTTCAGAACAGAAATGATGGCAACAGCAGCAGACAGAGCCCACTTGTGAATCAGCTTGACATTTGCTCTAGACAGGTATTTCAGAGGACTGCTGTTTAGTTTTGGGCCACGTGATTAGACTCATGATAAGTATTTATAGAGGGAGCCCCTGGTGGCTTTATATCATGTCCAGAGCAGATAAATGGCAGGTATTTCTGCATCAAATTTGACAATGAAACATTTTTGCAGTCTTTGGAGTAATGGAGACAAGGAGAAAGAACGAAAATGGCCCTTCCGACCAGTTTCTCCAGCCTTGTTCTCAACCACTTTTGAGAGTTTCACATTTCATTATCAAATGTGCCAACTATGATTTTATTAGTCAGCAAAGCCTCAGTCAGCAAAGCTAGTCTAGTAAGTTTGGCATTATGAAGAGTCAGATAGTGCTTCGCCTTACGGAGCTGTAAATATCAATGTTACTCTTGCCAGCCTTTTATAAAGTGAATATGACAGCTTTGATTTTTTTTATGGAGTATAATAAAATGTCAGGTTGAACAGCTTGATAGGCTAGACCTTTAACTGCTTACAAGGATTTCTGAAATAATAAATCAGAAATTTATTTACAATATAAGCTATTTTCTGTCCCGTTGTAGTCAAAATTTTCAAACCTTGAATAGATCTCATTTTTAAAAATATATCCTTGTTTATGTCGGGGTTGTGTGTACATGTGTACACAGATTTATGGCATATGTGGGGGAGGAGGTTTTGCATGTATCCATGTATACATGTGTGTGTGTACAGCCTCTAACACACACATGCATGGAAATCACTGAAAGTAGATGTGGTTTTTTTAACTTCAACGAGGATTCCAGATGCCTGTCAACTTACTGACTCAGCAACCTTCCACAACTTCCTGTAAATTATTCTCAGGTTTTATCCTGTATGAAATCAAATATACACTAGAATAGACTAGACTAGAATAGAATAGTTCTATTGGAATGGACCTACAGTGATTATCTAGTCCAACTGCCTGATTACTTCAGGGCTGACCAAAAGTTAAAGCATATTGTGAAAGGCATTGTCCAAATGCCTCTTTTTAAGGCACTGACAGGCATGGGGTGCCCACCACCTCTCTAGGAAACCTATTCCAATATTTGACCACCCTCTTGGTAAAGAACTGTTTCTTAATAGCAAGTCTGAATTTCCCTTGACACATCTTTGAACCATTCTTGTGCATCCTGTCACAGGATCCCAAGGAGAAGAGTTCAGCACCTCCCTTTCCACTTCCGCTCCTCAGGAAGCTGTGGAGAGCAAAGAGGTCACACCTCAGCATCAATTTCTCCAAATTAGACAAGCCCAGAGTCCTCAGCCACTCCTTACAGGACATTCATTCCAGCCCTTCCATTGGTTTTATTACCCTCCTCTGGACACATTCAAGGACCTTTGCATCCTTCTTAAATTGTGGGGCCCAGAACTGCACACAATCAATACTCAAGGCAAGGCCACACCAACCCTGAATACAGCAGGATCATCCCCTCTTTTGACTGGCTGGTGATGCTGTGTTTGGTACACCCCAGGGTGCGGGTTGCCCTCCTGGCTGCCAGGGCACACTGCTGGTTCACACTGAGCCTGCTGCTGACCAGCATCCCCAGGTCCCTTTCTGCAGGGCTGCTCTCCAGACACTCCTCTCCCAATTTATACCTGTGCCCAGCATTCCTCCATCCCAGGTACAAAATCTGGCATTTGTTCTTGTTAAATTTCATGCCATAGATGATTGCCCAATGCTCCAATCTATCTAGATCCCCCTGTAAGGCCTCTTGTCCTTGTCCTGCAAGAGAGACAGCAACGCCTCCCAGCCTGGTATCGTCAGCAAGCCTGTTAATGGTGCATTGAAGTCCTGCAGCCAGATAATTGATAAACATGTTGAACAGAACTGGCCCTAGAATTGACCCCTGAGGAACACCACTGGTGACCAGTCACCAGCCAGATGTAGTCCCATTCATGACAACCCTTTAAGCCCTGCTGTTCAGCCAGTTCTTCATCCAACGCACCATGTAGCTGCTCATTTCACAGTTGGACATCTTGCAGATGTCCATAGCAGAAGGATGCTATGAGGGACAGTACTGAAAGCCTTACTAAGATCCAGAAAAACTACATCCACAACTTTACCTTCATCCACTAGGTAAATTACATTGCAGAAGGATGATTAGTTAGGCAAGACTTTCCCTTAGTGAACACATGCTGACTGTGCCTGATTGTCCTTGAAATGCTTTTCAATGGCACCCAGCATGATCTTCTCCATCAATTTTTCCAGGTACTGATATTAGACTAACAGGTCTGTAGTTTCCTGGATCTTTCCTCACATTCTTGTTGGAATTGGAATAACATTGGCTAGCTTCCAGTCATGAAGGATCTCCTCAGACTCCCAAGACTTTTAGAAGATGATCAAGAGGGGTCCTGCTGTAACACCTATTAGCTCCTTCGGTATTCTGGGATTAATCCCACCAGGTCCCATGGACTTCCGAATACTCAGCTGATACAACTGGTCTTTTACAATTTCAGGGTCCACAGGTGGAAAGCCACTGTTGGTGACTTTCATGGTCATGGTAGCATGGTACTTTTTGGGGCTATGTCATTTTCAGTCCAGACTCCCAAACATCGAAGAGCAGAATGGCACATCTCCAATGATGTTTGGCCTTCCTATCTGTCCTGGTTTCGGCTGGGACAGAGTTAATT
>NW_009260336.1:0-393 GCF_000687185.1 Egretta garzetta
GCCCTTGATAGGCAGTGGCTGGGGGAAGGGCACGGTGGGGCAATCAGGGCACCCTGAGGTTTGCACCTGCAAGAAGACATCACCCTTCTTTGCAGGAGATTGCGGGTCACATGGGGTAAGTTTTCTGGGGTGAATTTATGGTATTTGGGGAGAATTTTTTATGGGAAAAAGAAGAAGCTGATTCAGCCGAGCTGGGACCGTGAGCTGCCTGGGTCGTGGCTGCCTGTCTCTGACAAGCTGCGTCCACTTGCCAGCCTCCTTGCGCCATGTGGCCGATGCACTTTTGTCCATTGCCTGTGCCTGGCAGCTCGTGCCCGCTACGTTGGTTTTAGTGAGGCAGAACCAGGAACAAGGATCTGCTGCCCCAGGAGCAGGGTGTGCTGCTGCCCCTCC
>NW_009260336.1:3017-4120 GCF_000687185.1 Egretta garzetta
AAAGCCACCCAGGGCAGGGGTACAGCCACCCGGGGCAGGGTTAAAGCCACCTGGGGCAGGGGTATAAGCCATCTGGGGCTGGGTTAAAGACACCCGGGCACTATTAAAGCCACGCGGGGCAGGTTTAAAGCCACGCGGGGTGGGGTTAAAGCCACCCGGAGCAGGGGTATGGCCACGCAGGGGAGGGAGTATGGCCACCTGGGGCAGGGTTAAAGCCAGCCAGGACAGGGTTAAGGCCAGCCGGGGCAGGGGTACGGCCACCCGGGGTGGGGTTAAAGCCACAGGGAGCAGGGGTACGGCCAGCCTGGGCAGGGTAGGGCCACCCAGGGCAGGGGTACGGCAACCCGGGGGGGCTTGAGGCCACCCGGGGCAGGGTTAAAGCCACCCGGGCACTGTAAAAGCCACCCGGGGCAGGGCTAAAGCCACCTGGGGCAAGGGGATGGCCACCCAGGGCAGGGGTACGGCCAACCGGGCAGGGTTAAAGCCACCCGGAGTGGGATTTAAAGCCACCTGGGGCAAGGGGACGGCCACCCAGTGTGGGGGTACGGCCGCCTGGGGTAGGGTATGGCCACCCGGGACAGGGATAAGGCCACCAGGGGCAGAGGTCCAGCCACCTGGGACGGGGTTAAAGCCACCAGGGGCAGGGGTATGGCCACCCAGGGTGGGGGTAATGCTACCCGGAGGGGGGTTTAAAGCCACCAGGGGCAGAGGTCCAGCCACCTGGGACGGGGTTAAAGCCACCAGGGGCAGGGGTATGGCCACCCAGGGTGGGGTTAATGCTACCCGGAGTGGGATTTAAAGCCACCTGGGGCAAGGGGACGGCCACCCAGGGTGGGGGGATGGCCACCTGGAGTAGGGGACGGCCACCTGGGACAGGGTTAAAGCCACCCAGAGCAGGGGTACAGCCATCCAGGGCAGCTGTACGGCCACCCAGGGTGGGGTTAAGGCCACCCGGGTCAGGGTTAGAAGCACCCAGGGCAGGGCTTTAAGCCCCCTGGCGGGGGGTTAAAGACACCCAGGGCAGGGGTACGGCCACCCAGGATGGGATTAAGGCCACCCGGGGCAGGGGAAAAGCCAGCCGGGGCAGTGGGCCAGACACCCGG